>NC_134487.1:144317447-144534947 GCF_040206685.1 Ascaphus truei
GGATGAAACTGGGGCATGTTTGTATGTGTCGTCTGCAAAAATAAAGTAATTCTCACATCTTGTTTGGCATTGTTATTCAGTGATATCCAATACTCATCACATCAAGTCAGTCTAGCGGCAGAATGGTTAAAAAATTAATAAAGAACTCTTGGCAAATATTGGAAACCTGGGTCGGAGCCTTAGAAAAAAATATCTATTTCATGTCAGTTGCAGTCAATATGTTAACAGAAAACTTTGTAACTCTTCAAAATGGAAACATGAGGGTATTTGGTTAGAGAACAACAAAGAAAGTCAGAGATCTTGTGGACTTTAATTATCCCATAAGACTCAGAAGATCTGAATGATGATATGCTGCTACCACAGATGAAACCAATTATAGCATTAGAAATAGCTTCTTATACAATTTATTACTAACCTTTGGAAAGCGATGAGATAAGGTTGAAAGTCTTTCTTTATGTAAAGTATTTAATTTATTATCTGGGATGCAAATGTAAACTATCATTTAATATACTTACCCCAGGGGGAGTAATAAAAAGTATAGATTTGTAGGGTAGGAGGAGGGTTCAGGAAAGTAGAGATTTTTATTGTTCTGTCTTTTTACCTGTTTTATAGTTTGTTGATTGGCACAAATATTGCCGTGCCTTGTAGCAAACGTTACCACAAGGGAATATCACAAAAACTGCACAAGACAGGTAACTTACCAAGGCAGCAAGTTTTAACAAAGCTAACATGTAGGGCTTCATTCACAATGTATCAATATATGGGTTGACATTTAGTGAGTGGCTAGATCTATAAAATATTTAATTAATTTATGCGTATTCTTGTTATTTGTCTTCTTAAAACCTTGCATCAAATTCCAAAACCATAAACGTTGGTGTTAAAATTACACTAAGTCCTTTTCACACACCAGCAAATATTATTGGGTGTTGTACATAGCAATAGTTTAAATCGCTAATATCCCATCCTGCTTCACATCTCACCCAAGAATTTATCTTGCACTAACCTAAGCACACACCTTACATCATCCCTTGCTGGGCCATTTGTCTGTGAGTTGAATAGTCATTTCATAAGGCAGATAATAAGAAGTCTTCTTTTCACTTTAGGAGAAAAAAAATTAACGAAGAAACAACTTTAGTAAATGAGAAACACACAGGGCCTCATTCAGTAAAGATTGATAAAAAAATATCGCCAATCCATTTAAATCGCCATTTTTCGGAGCGTTGCTATCATGGTATTCAGCAAGCCTTCATTACCGTTCATAGCAAAATTCCCAATATGAGCGAGTTGCTGCCAGCGATAGAATCGGGCCTCTGAAAAGGCCTTACCCGGCGATTCATTTCTGCTGCAGAGAGACCTGCTCAGAGAGAGCGCCTCTCCCATCGAAAATGTTGCCCGAAAATTATGTTTTTTAATATATATTTTATTCCTAGTGTAGATGTGCAAGGGGTCTCCGGAGCCGAACCGCGTTGGTTTGAGGTCCGGGAACCCCCTTCTTCCCGAGATAGATGCCCCTTTATGGGGTGCTGGTATCTCTTATGCATTGGATTCTCACGTCATGTGATCAGGACATTTCCGTGCATCCGAGATACCGGCACCCCATAACGGGGCCTGTATCTCGGGAAGCAGGGGGTCCCTGGACATAAAACCAACGCGGTTCTTCTCCGGAGATCCCCTACACATCTACACTAGGAATCATTATTGTGGTCCACGGTGACCCGCAGGGACCACCTGGAGGCCCATGGCGCCTAGCGGGGACCACCTCGAGACCCCCAGACCCTGTGAGCACCCCCCTCTGATGCACTGTGGGGCCTACAGACACCCGTCAGGACCACCGAGGACTACCATAGGCCTGGGGTATTAAACCTGTATGTTAAAAAATAAATAATAGTTTTACATTATGGGGGGCACGGGGGGGGTGTATTGATGTTTATTAAATAATGCAATGTTTATTGTGGCCTAGGAGATTGGTTTGGGGGCTGTTGTGTGTGTATTTTTTTTATTGTGTGTAGCGGGGGTGGGTGAAGGGAATATTATCCCCAAGGATGGGTGTTTACGCCTTGCGGGTGGGAAGCAGTAGGGTTAACCCCTTCATTACCTTAGCTGTATTAATCGCTAAGGTAATGAAGGGGTTAAGTCCACCCGCAACTGCCCCGCAAGGTCTAAACACCAACTAAGGGCCAAATACCCCCTTCACCCACCCCCGCTACCCACAATAAGCCTGGCACGGGTGGTTAACCCCTTCATTAACTTACCAGTTATCCGCTAAGGTAATGAAGTGGCTGTAAATGCATTTTTCCTGCATCGGCTTCATGCCGGAGGGCTCCGGTGCTGGTATTAATGGGTATCAGCTCTGTAGACCCCCCGGCATCAATCCAATGCAGGAAAAAGGCCAACATTTTTCTAAGACTCGTATCGCCGCCTTATAGACGCTACTCCCCACCAATCTGCCAACTTTTTTTGGCGTTTGGATTTGGGGAGAAAATTGCCATTTTAGGGCTGCGATGGGCGGTGATAGGCGACGATCGCCGACTCACGCCTACTAGAATCACGCGTGTTTATGAACATTCAGAAAAGTGCCGATAAATGGCTTATCGCCGCTCAGTCGGCGATTTGATTTTGTTCAAAAGATTTTTCGGCGATACAGGCCATTATCGCCCACCTATCGACTGAATCTGAGTAGGCATTTTAGCCGATAAGTATTCGATCAGTGCTTTATCGACGCTTACTGCATAGCCCCCAAAAGGTCTTCCCAATGATTTTAAAGCTTTCAAAGTTTTAAAAGTTCAATAACCAATTCCATCATGTTCTCGTTAGAAGCTAGTTAAGGGAAAATACCTGAAAGGGGAATGAATACGGTAGTCTTTACAAAGTTGTATGATCATGGCAGAGTTATAAGGCATTTCTTAAAAATATGGATAAATGGAAGATAAAGCCTCAACTCAAGCACACTAAAGTAAGATAAGTCAAGTCAGAGTCTGATTAATGGTTTAAGCAGTACACATGAATCTAAACTTTCGGCAATTAGACGTGTGCAATATGGACGGGGTTAAAATTGGCATATGTTTCACTTAAAGCAAAGAGATGAAGGGTGTGAGAGCAGAAGAGGAACTTTATAGCAGGAGCCTTATTAGTAAGGCTGAGGACCTGCTGTGGTCGGTGGAACGCGCGGCCGCGTGCGCGTCACTCACCAGCTCCTGAGTTCCTCCCGAGTCGGCCCCAGTCACTCCTCGCTGCAAGGCTCGCTGCGCACTGTGACTCGTCAGCCAGCAGGGGATAAACGAGGATCATGATCCCGGGCGGCGATGCGTCACGTGGTGTGGCAGGAAGCCAATGAGGAGGGGAGATCGCCGGCAGGGGGGTGGATTCTTGTGGATGGTGGATGTTTGTGTGAACGTTGTATTGAGAGGCCTAAAACAATATCAGCCAGGTCCCCTTATTGGTACACACACACACGGACACACGGACACACACACACATACACACACACACATGGGGGGACACACGGACGGACACACACGGACACATGTGGCCAAGGACTCTCCCCCCCCTGTGATGGCCGCGCCCTCATCATTGCCCCCACCCACCCGACCCGTTTGGCCACTCCCCACGCGCCGAAAAACGTTAACCGCAGATCGCGGTGCAGTGACTTGCATGTGCTGCCGGCAAGTAAGGTGGCTATGTGGGCGCGTGCAGCGAGGCCTTAGCTTAAGAGGTGAATATTATAGAAGGCATAGGAGGAGGGAAGAGAGAATTAAGGGAAACAGAGAATAGGTATTAGTTTAGCAAGGTTAGTGCCCTAAGCAGGGAGGTCTGAGTGAGAGCAGGTGTATATATGACAAGGTCCAGTATGGGGAGAGATAGCAGCAGCCACAAGGAGAAAGAGAGGTAAGAGAAAGGAAGATGGGCATATATTCCAAGTAGGTAATATGGACCTCAAGATGATGGACATCTACAAAATTACCTATTTTAGCAGATGCCTAAGCACTATAAATATAACCTCTCAAACCTCGCTCCAAATAACATATGGAGAGAAGACACCTGAAAAGTATAAAGTGAATCACACCTCACACACACCCCACAAACGATTTCCATAAGACATGTAATTCCAAGTCTAAGGCTCCTTCTGAGTTGTGATGAAGCAGGGTACTAGTGTCCAGCCCCACAGGATCAGTGCCCATAACCTCTGCTATTCAAGGCAGAAGCTCTAGCATTGAACTTAAGCAGATACAGGATAGATATAAAGTGAGTGCGCCACAGAGTGTGCCCCAGATGGCTGCCTGACCTTTTACTTTCTCCTGATTTTCTCTATAAAACAACTTAATTAACACTCCATTTAATTACAAAGCACTATAAATACCCAACCCACGATTTACCTTCACCAACAACCACTTGACGCCTGCCTGTATCCAAAATCCACAGATTGGCTCTTTGCACTGAGATTCACAATGGATTAAAATTGTCAGTCCACCTTCAATGAAGAACCAACCATGGCTGCAAGCCCTGTCAGTGAAGTCCACCAAATCAAATTACTGTAAAAACTAGAATAATCTCAGGATCTATACTCCACGTGTACAGAGACACCATCCAGCATTCCTCCTATCCAGCAAATAACCCTCCTTTACTGCATTTTAAATGTTATCCAACTGGGATAAAGATACTTTTCAACACACAGCACCCCAGCAAAATTCTACAAGTCACAATAAAAGTGCTATTGTTCTACAAAACATGCTGTTTGTACACACTTGAAAGGTTTTTCACACGTCCACTTGAACGAACTTTCACACCTCACTCAAGCCTGCTCTGATGTGGAGTAGTGTCATATAACAAACAAAGCTCACTCTGCCTTGGATTTGGATAACTATGACAGACAAACTGAGTACAGCAAAATACTTTTATTTATATATCATCGTCAAGACAACCTTAGAGATCCTACTGCTGCTGCAGAACTAATGTATTCCTATTCCTTTAGTTTTCTTCTGTCACTCCGTCCTCTTCTTGCAGCAGTTCCTATTGAACCATCCCTTGATTATGTCCTTCAATCCATTGGCATTTAAAAAAAACGTCACAGGGCTGCCGCTGTGGGCAAACATACCAAACAACAAACTCTCTCCCATATCTCCCTAACTCACTTACCCTCCTGCTCACTCACACTGTCAGAGAGGAGACAAAGGGTACAAAGGAAAATAATTCTTCACTGAATTGACAGAACACTACCTCAGCCCCCCGGTGTGTCCTATTAGAACTGTCTTATGTAATGCCAGATCTATTAGGAACAAGACAGCTGTTATAGCTGACTTTATTGAATCATTAGACCTTACATGTATCACAGAGACCTGCTAGGTGAAAACGCATCCCCCATTTTAGAAGCTGCTGTCCCAACAAATTATTCTGTGATTCACAGCTCAAGAGTGTAGGGGAGGAGGTGTAGCAAACTGTTTTTAAACAACCTTGAAACCTAGGGCCCTTTCAGTGGGGCTAACTTAATCATTTGAGTGTATTGCTTGCAGAGTGTTACGGGTGTGGGATTTAGAGCCTTTCTCAACTACCACCCCCCTGGAGATGGGAAAGTATTTCTATAGAATATTGCAAACCTTGTTGCTGGCCTAGTCCTGAAATTCCCTAGATGGCTTATCTTGGGGGATTTCAATGCTTGGGTCGATGATAAACTCTCTCAATTTGGTCAAGACCTCCTCCAGACAATGAAGGCTCTGGGCTTCACACAACTCTATTTGCTCTGCTACTCATAGAAGTTGACACACTTGATCTTGTTTTCTAGACCATTTTATTATACTCCAACATAACAGAGACCCAGTTATCTTGTCAGAACACCACTCAATTTTGTTCTCAATCTCAGCCCACCCCCAAATAGGCCTTCTCCCGTGGAGGTGACCAGGCATCGCCCCTAGGCCTGAGGGCAAACAGGAATTTCTCCAACATATTAAGTGCTTGCATGGATCCAATGCTCTGTCAATTACTACAATAGTGATTTGGGGGATAAAATGGATACTATCACCTGATCGCATACAAACCCACACCTCACACTACCACACCCCTCGGTTTACAGTTCTATTAAGGAATTGGAAAAGAAGGGATGTAGGTTCTCTAGCTTTATGGACTAGCTTTGACCATCTGGATGTAGAAGACCTTGTGCAAACAATCCGTGGCTGGCATCCCACTACCTGTAATATGGACCCAGTCACAACACGCCTTCTCTCAGGCTGTGTTGATGTAAGCTGTGCAGATGGGGCTCTTTCCTGAACCGCTGAAGGGAGCAGTCATCAGACCTCTTCTCAAAAATCATTCATTAAACCTGGATTGCATGGCGAATAACAGGCCTGTATCAAACTTTCCTTTCCTAAGGAAGGTTATTGAGAATGTGGTGCCAACTCAGCTGGAAATCTGTCTATCAAGCCATGAAATTTATGACCTATTCCAGTCTGGATTCAGAAGATGACATATTACTGAAATACCTCCTGGTTCGTGTGCTGTATGATCTCCTGATTGCGAGGACAAAGGTAAAGTAAACAGGTAAAGATCAGTATCCATCCGCTCCGTGAAAAAAAATGGTAGAACTCACCAGCAAAGAAGTTAAAACCTAATTTATTAAACTACATAAAAAACAAAATAAACAAACAGTACAAAGTACTCTCCCACGCGTTTCACGCCCACTATGGCGCTTTTTCAAGGCCTTTTAACCCGCATAATCCGGTGTCAAACTCCAATAACTGAATGAACATTTATGACTAATGGCTGCTTCTAAGCAGCATTGACCGTCACTCTTGGAGCTTTTACACGTTTTTTTTCAGACTATGCGAGGACAAAGGTGACTGGTCAATCTTAGTACTCCTTGACCTCTCTGCAGCATTTGGTACTGTGGACCATGGGATCTTAATAGAGTGCCTGAAGGATTTCTGTAGACTGGGTGGCACAGTTCTCAGCTTGTTCAGATCCTTTCTCACTGGCAGGTCCCAGAGAGTATATTCAGGAGTGTACTCCTCTTCACCCATGCCCCTGTCATGTGGAGTGCCACAGGCTTCTATCCTATCTCCTATGTTGTTCGCAGTGTACATACTGCTGCTAAGTGACATAATCAGAGGTCATGGCTTAGGTTATCACTGCTATGCAGATGACACTCAACTCTACTTTTGCTTGTGGTGGTGGTGGTGGTAGTGGTGCTCGTGCTGGTGGTGGTGCTTGTGGTGGTAGTGTTGCTGGTGATTGTGGTGGTCCTGGTGGTGGTAGTGGTTGTGGTTCTGATGGTGGTTCTACTGGTGTGGTGGTGCTGGTGGTTGTACTGGTGATTGTGGTGGTGCTGGTGGTGGTAGTGATGCTGGTTCTGGTGGTGATGGTGATCCTGGTGGTGGTGGTGCTGGTGCTGGTTGTGGTGATGGTGGTGGTGCTGGTTGTGGTGGTCCTATAAAGTAAAAGTGAATCTAAAGGCTTCCCTACTATTTGCCTACTGTTTCTTGTATAATATAAGGGCCACTTAATCCATTTGAAAATTTAGGGCAAAAATTAACTGAGCACATGCATCAAGTTCGGTATGTGTTCGCGCACCTGTTCCGACATTAGCGCCCATTCAAAATAATAGGAAGATGGTCCCTGAGCGCCCATTCAAAATAATAGGAAGATGGTCCCTGCCCCAAAGAGCTCACATTCTAGAAGGCTAGTAATTGTGCCTTATCCTGCATCTGACTATCTTGAATAGTTTTAAGCACTATTACACTTCTAAGTTTTAATTATTTTCATTGCATCCCAGTACTAAGATGTTCATCCCATTATATATTTAATTGTAAAATATTTAACAACAAATAAACCAATGAACAAACAATAATCCTGAATGCAATCAAATTCTTGAGAATCCGCCTCTCAGTTTTCATTTTCCTGGTTATAACAACACATATTACTTACAGTACAATACTAATTATCCTCCCTCTTAGTTTATAATGTTGTAAAGTATGTTTTATTGACACTATGAACAATGGTCTATTTTGCTGTGAAGTTTATTTTAATGCAGTGAACAATGGTTTATTTTTTGGTAAGCGTGGCATTTTTTTTTAATGAGCACCTTTAATTTTTGTGGTGAAAATGTTTTTATTGTAAAAATTGAATTATTTGGCAGTGCAGCTTGGTTTAATGCCATAAACAATGGTTTAATGTCTATTGTAGCTTGTTTCAGTGCAGTGTAAAGTGGCTTGGTATACTGGAGGTCTGTGAAGTGCAAATTATAAGGTATACTTTACTAACAAGAATCATAGGTCATCTATTTCTATGTTACTGCCAACTGACAATGCTAAGCATGAAATAAAACTTCTATGGCCTATGTACTGTACTATGATTTTATTTAACTGTTTTTGTGTGTCATAATTTAAATGCTAGAAAATAATAGTACAGTACATGACACATTATTTGTGGTTTGAAATAGGTTTTTTTTTGCATCCCCTCATATTCAATACTGATTCATACAATTTAACCTAAAACAGAATTATAGTTTGTGTATTTCTTAGTTATAACTAGTGTTAGTAAATATAAATCATTAGTGTAATCTTATTTATAATAACTATACTGTGAGAAATGACATTTGGTAATCTATGTAATAAAACATGTGTGCTGTGTCAACTACAATTTTGGGTTGATACATAGCAACTTAATTCTGCGTTAACATTATTAAGAAGTTTTTTTTACTGTTTATGCCAAATTGAACTTGACAGATAATTGTGATGCACAAAAATTGTTGTACCTACTATTGGAAAGAGAAACAAAAGCTCAGCACAGATTTAAAAAAAAGAATCTATTCAATCACCAAAAAAATAATTGCAAGCTGATATTTTGGTCCAACATGGTCCTTAATAGGCGCATAAAGAATAATTATTATTATTGTTTATGTGTGAAGCACCAACATATTCCACAGTGCAGTACAGTGCGGGTACAGAGTAATGTATATTACATAAACATTTACATAAATAACTAGGTCCCCTCTGGGTACCCCTGGTCCTCCTTACCTCCGATGAGGCTGCGGCTATCAGCGGAGGCTGCAGAAGGATGCGGGCAGTATAGAAAGCACTCCAGTGCTCCGGAGGCTACGCGGCGCATCTGACTGGCGGGGGCCACCATATTGCCGGTCGTGCATGTGCATTAGAGCCATTGCGCATGCTCAGAGATAAGAGAGTTGCGCTGCCCATTCCAGGAGTGGGGTGCATGCACAGTAACATGATAATAGCAGTGGCCATTACAGATTAGTTCCGCAGGGGAACTACAATCCCTAGCAGCCCCAGGGGTTGCTAGTCACATCGTATTCAATAGGGCTTTGAGAATCACGGAGGATTATAGGAAAATGCCACATAGTAGGAGTAGTAGTAACTGAGGAGAGGAAGAGGATAGTTTTTTTTTTTTATTGTTTGGGGTGATGGGGTATAATGTGATAAGCAGATTGAGTTGATAGCTGCAGAATGAGTGATATGACAGTAGAGAATAGAAGCAAGGGTGTTTGTGGGTAAAAGTCTGGGAGCTAAAGGCAAAGGGCAAGTGAGCAGGAGTAATGGTATTCCAATGCTGAGTGGTGGCAAAGTCATTACTTAATATGAAGCTATAGTATATCCAGATGGCCTGTGTAGTGCACAAACAGGTTGAGGTGTGTGCACTTTGGCTGCTGCCAGAGCTTTGCTGCATTAAGCAGTGCTAGGGTGTGTTGAAAGGGGTTGCTGAGGGAATTGGAGGATGGGGTAGAAATGGGAGTAAAATGGGATGAGTGTGAGTGGATGAGGAGAAACTTTGGGGGAGACTGCACTTGGAGAAGTTGGAGAAGTTGGAGGGGGGTTGGATAAATGGTGCAGGCCTACAAATGGAGATTGTAGATTAGTGAGCTCACCAAAAGCCCTCCATTAATATCCTCACACAGATAAAGTTACTGGAAGATCCAGACAGCCTGAACTTCACCTTTTGCCTGACTCCTGTATAACTCTTTCATTCCCTTATAAATGTTCCTTTTGAAATGTGCCCATTTGAAATGCAGTGCTAACCCCCTAGCTATGTTTCCCCCATGCTATCTTCAGTCTTACACTCCTAACAGTCACATGACCCCCCCCCCCCACCCTCCTCACCAGTAAAACAGCCGAATTGCATTACAGACTAGAAAATTGACAGACAAATTAAACAAACTAAATTAAACAAAAAACAATTCCGTAAGGGGGGTTGATTTTTTATAAAAGGGGTTCTCACACAATACACAAGTACCCCAAATATATACCCTTACCAATCACAGAAGCAGCATAGTCCAGTGTGAAGAAGGAGGTGTGAAAAGTGGAACATCTCCATGGACACCAGAGAAGCCAAGAACACAAAATCTCAGCACATCTTCTCTGAGCAGGAGGCCAAGTCCTTTGGTAAACATGGTGTGCCAGGACACCGTGTTTCGCCATGCCTCACCCATGACAATGGACCCCACTACCTAGCAACAATAAATTAAAAACAGCGGTTAGGGTATGGGGTTAACTAGGGGTTTTAACGTCTAGGTAGGGGGTTAACTTTAGAGGTTAAAGCGGTTAGGGTAGGGGTTAACTTTAGGGGTTTTAACGGCTAGATAGGGAGTTGACTTTAGGGGTTTTAGTGGTTAGGGTAGGGGGTTAGCTTTAGGGGTTTTAGATGCTTGGCAGGGGGTTAGCATTAGGGGTTTTAGCGGTTAGGGTAGGGGGTTAATTTAAGGGGTTTCAGGGTAAGTGGTTAAGATTTTAAGGCTAGGGAATATTGTTAGTGTTAGGGGTTAACATTAGGGGGTTTTAGGGCAATGGTAAAGGTTAGGGACTTACCTTAGCAGCGACGCAGTCGGTGGCTGAGTGTCCTCTCGACGCAGTGAGTTGCAACCGGCGGTCATTTGGTCCTAGTGATATGGCCACGATATGGCCATGTCCTAGACCGCATATGTAATGCCAAAAATTGTATAATCAAATAGTGTCATGACCATGAGTAGATAAGAGGGAATTTTACCAATCTATTTAGACTACAAACCCGAAACTATATCCACTATAGCTAGTAAACAATTGTTGAGAGATATAATAAAAAAAATGAATTAAAATGCTCATCAATGTAATTGCAAAAACAGTCCAAAGACAAGTTATCGTTAAGCCCATTGGGAGTTACTGTATCTAAAGTGTAGATCCAGTAACATTCCCACTGCAAAAGATGATTATCTCTATCTCCCCCATGTAGAATTGGGGGTACCCAAACAATACCAATGATGCGTATAGCTGAAGCGTAGTGCTTAAAAGAGATGCAGCATTTTAACAAGGTAGTCGGATCATCTTGCTTGGAGATTCTTGACTAGTGCTCTGAGAACCGCTTTAACGGGTCTATTAGTTTTCCCAATATATAGAAAGCCACAGGAGCGTTTTAATGCATAGACCACAAAAAATGAATCACAAGTGATACAGTACAAGCACGAATTTTGAAAGTTTGGCCAGTGTGGCGATGAAAACAGGTATCACCTTGGCTCAAAATGTTACACATTACACAGCCAGAACATTTGAAGTACCCATGTTTAGGATTGGAGAGAAAAGTGTCTGATACATATTTTTGCGATTCATCAGCCCTAATACGTTTTTGTGAAATATTAGTACTTCTCCGAAATGCAAACATGGGTGGCTCCTGACAGAAATTAATTAAAATTGGAGCCCAACTTGAGTCAGTGTTTAAGCAACAAACGTCTGAGTTGTGAATTTGCAGAAAAGAAGGTTTGTAACAAATGCTAGTCTATCCTTCTTGGGTTCATCCCTCGGTAATATTTCCTGATCTAATCGTTTCCAATGAAGACTCCAGATTATCATGATAGTAACCTCTATTATGGAAGCGAGACCGTCTATTATGAAAGCGAGACCGCATCTCCTGTAGTTTAATCCATTTTAGTTTAAGGTTCTGTCGATCCTTAAAAACACAATTTTAGATGTTGAGAGGCTGCATGTAAAACCGTATATATTTACAATATAAGGTAGCACATATCTTGTCATCTTTAATAAACACTTCAGCATCCAGAAAGGAGGCAGTGGTTCTATTTCAAACTAAATTGAATCTCATCTTAGACGGTAAGCATTCAAATAATCAACAAAAGCCACAAGCTGTTCTTCGGAGCCCTGACAAACAATAAACAGGTCATCAATGTAGCGTACGTATAGCTTAATATACTGGGAAAAAAATATAATCAAAGATAATAGCTGACCTCCGTGGTAAATGAAGTCAAATTTTAAAGGATATCAGGTCAACGACAACGAAAAATGATGGAAACCCTGCCTCGTCCTCCCCCCCACCTCTCCTCCCTCTGTGAGTTTTATGTTATGAGTAATATGTTGTTAATGCAAAAATGTTGGAATAACCACAAAATGGAGAAGTTTAATGCAAAAGAATTTATTGTAATACCATGTACTGCAAACAAAAAACAATAAACTTCATGTTATAAAAAAAAAAGATAATAATAGCTGATTCATATTCATGCATAAATAAATGTGTGTATACCGGGGCTAGATTACTACTCATGGCCATAACCTGTGCCTGCAAATAAAAAAAATTCTCAAACTTTAACTTTACATCGTTTTTAAACAAACCCCTTCCATAAGTTGCATCAAAAAATATTCTAAATAGGGGGTAGGCCAGAATGTTTTTTCTCCAAAGCAAATCTAACTGCATGAATACCTTCATCGTTTTGGATGTTAGTAGACAAGGGGAAAACAGTCCGTGAAGTCCGGAAGCGGAGCACAGCAGCAGTGAAACAAGCAGGGGCTACAATCCAGCAGGAACATTAAAAACCTTTATTGTGTGGTGGTGGGGGGGGTCAGAACACACTCTGATGCGTTTCGGGACGGATCCCTTTGTCAAAGAGTGAGTTCATGTTCGCCCACAATGGTTGTGATGCATTCCCAGCCTAGTACAACATTGGCTAATGGTGGGAACCAATTATAGTACTCACGGACGTATTCGCGCCAATAATACATTCAGTGATGTCACGGCTGGGGGCGGGGCTATGGATACATAACGGACATTGTGGGTGAACATGAACTCACTCTTTGACAAAGGGGTCCGTCCCAAAACGCATCAGAGTGTGTTCTGACCCCCCCACCACCACACAATAAAGGTTTTTAATGTTCCTGCTGCATTGTAGCCCCTGCTTGTTTCACTGCTGCTGTGCTCCACTTCCGGACTTCACGGACTGTTTTCTCCTTGTTATCTTCAGCGTGAGGCACACTCTACATGGGGACTGTGTTGCTGTATTCGTGAGTACTCTGCCGGTTTTGCCGTTATTACCTCATAGCTCATGTTTGTCTCATTGATTTAGCTGATAGGCCTGTCATGGTATATATGTTTGGTCAGTCAGCTTTTCACGGAGACCTACACATGACTTTATGTTTCAACACAGGCATTATACATTGAGTCTCACGCAGCTTTCATTATTTGGATACCCCCAACATCAGTGAACTTTATTACTATAAAGACAACATTCTGTTCTCTCTGAGCCCTGATTACTGGGACTAGTGCCCTAAAAAACAATTAGTAGACAAGGGTGCCATGTACATAGTGACAAGTATCTCAGTACCCGGAACTATACGGTATGTCCCTAGTTTAAGCAAAAAGTCTGATGTGTCTTTTAGGTCTTTTAGGTAAGATGGGGTCTTAATCACTAACCTCTAAAGAAAACTATTCACAAATTAGGCCAAAGACTTAGAAGCTGCGATGATAGATCGGCCAGGTGGTCTTATGTGCAGCTAAGTGAAATAATTTTTTGTCTTTATATTTTGTGTGCTTGATCATAGGTTGTATTTTAGTACATACCATTCATATCTGTTTGCGTAGCCTAGCGCAGTCAATTTATGAGCACCCAATATATTTGCACAAATGTACATTTTTGAGGTTAGTAAATAGACTCACATAAGTGCAAGTAAAAATGAAATTTTACTCATATATTTTGTGCCAAAGGAGCCATTTGCAACACTTAGTACATAGGCCCCATTATGCTTATTTTAACAGTGATATATTTCTTTCAATGGGATTAATTTCTTTGTTTGTGCCGTTGTTTGTTCCATTTTACCCTGATAGTGCAGGCAGAAGATTTATCCCACACAGTTCCTTTCTGCTGGGAGCTTCTAATTGCTATTTGTGCTTATTTTAGTGGATTAATTGCTCAGTATTCATCTTGCATTATAGAATAGATTTTGACGTATGCAATAGTGTGGTGTAGACTGCAATCCAAGTTTAATAAATCTAGCTACTCCCTTACAGCTTTATTAGAATTTAATCCTAGGGTTTTCCCAGAATTCCAAAATTGGATCTCCCAATTGGCAAAGAACATAGGCATGCAGCCAAGCATCCAACCTACATTTGTCTGTGATTCCCTTACTGTGCCAAATGGGTGTGTTGCTTGACTAGCGTGTATGGAGTTATTTAGTGATCCAGAAGTACAACAACACAGAGGACTTTGCACGCTACTTCCAGTCATATGAATATATGATGAATGTTGTACCAATCAACCTATATGGCAGGAAACTAGCAAGCACCAAATTCTCCCAATTATCTGGTGGAACCTGTTTCACACATTTACCGCCCTGTTATCCCCTGTACCCAATTTTCCAACTCTATCTGTCTATTAAATGTCTGTGAATTGACTGTATAACCCTGTTCATTTAATGTAACCATGTAATGTCAACATAACTCGATGCCCAGGACATACTTGAAAACGCTTTGCATGCAGTATGGCCAGACTGTTTCACATAATGGTTTTGTTCAGGCCGGGCGCATTGTCACGTGCACTATGGCTGTAGCCTAATACAAATAAAGATATAAAGTATATGTGTGTGACGTGACTCCTACTTGTAAAGTGAGTATTGGGAAATGTACAAAGGAAACACAAGCTCAATATTGTGGTGTCCAATAGAATAAATTAACACTCTTTCCCTCATGTCTAGAAAACCTTTCCCTTTTATAAAGAATCAAACCAGTGTAATAGAATCCCAGTCACAACATATTGTGCCCTCAATAGTGATAACATATAGGGTGAATATACCAAGTTCAATAAAATCAATTGGGACCTATCCCTCATGTCATATACATTATTTCCCTGCTTCATAAAAGCAGAGTGCTCTGTATCTGTGATGTTTCCTACACTAACATCAATGATATGTGTTATTATATCCAGGGAAAATGCATGTGATATGAGGGACAACATTGAACTTTTCAGCATTCATTTGTACTAAAAGAGATATTTTGATGATACCTCTCATTTCTAAAATATAGGAATAGTTCAATAAAAAATAGAGGTGCCAGAGCAGTTACTTGATGCACATTCAGTATGCTAACACAGTGGTGCACAAACTGGGGGTTGCAAGATTTGGGGGGGGGGCACAGAGGTCCCGCGCTTTTCCCAAAGGCATTTAAATTGAATGCCAGTGGACTGTGCAAGGCCTCTAAAACCTCTACTTTCCGAGATTCAGCCGGCTTCAGGACGCGTGACCATGGCAACGCGGGGGTCAAGTGACGCCCCTGTTGCCATGGTAACGTGCCGTCAAATGACGTCGCGGATCACGTGACGTGACATCCCATGACCCCGCTGTGTCATTTGATGCCGCACGAGGTAAGGGGGCGCAAAAAACGTGGAGAGCAGGCAGGGGGGCAAAGCAAAAAAAGTTTGCACACCCCTGTGCTAACATATGTATCAAATAATGCCCACATCCAGAAAGCTCTGTTTAGTCACTTAACATAGAGTTAACATAACTTAACAACCCGTTAAGACTAACAGTGTATCTTCAAAGGACAATAACATCATATTAAGTCCTTTTTTCCCCATAAATATCTTAGAGATAACTATAATGAGCGTTAGTAATAATGACATGCATATTACATGCAAATTAGGCAAATTCACTCAACTTCGCTGAGGTTAACGCGAAGAACTAACATTACATTAGTTAGGTCATATCTTAACCTAAGAATGTATTTATATTTTATGTCAACAAATATAAGCCACCAGTACGTACGGTGCTCCACATATTAATTAGACCTGAAAAGTTCTCTGTATCAATGAAATCACCCAGTGTTATTATGTATAACCTTGTCTGCCTGTGTGTACAAAACTTAAAAAGGGTGCAAAAGAATAGCCCCAGGTTTAACAAAGAAAAAATTAAATTGCTTGGATTACTTTTCTTTGATAAAACAATATAAAGTTGTTTTTGCACTGCTTTTGCCCAAGTTTCGCAGCAAGGAGACATTAGTAAATAGATCACACTGACATGGTGTTAAACCAGCTTGCTTGATACATTAGATTTAATTTATTAAATCCAGCTGCAAAAACAGGGCAAAACTAGTGCAAAACTACTGTTAAACCACTGCAAACCTATTGCAAAACCACTGCACCAGATTTATCAAACAATATAATGGGATTGTTTTTCTCTATTAAATTGAGCGCAGCTTTTTACTCCAGTTTTACTGATTAGAGATTTTAATACATATCCTGCGTATCCCCAATGGTCTTCTGACTTTCTGTTTGTTTATGATAACTTAAATTAAGGCAAACACAATATCATTAATTAGATTGAATGCTGGTACAGACGGTGCATCTGGTTATACTATATATGTGTTGAGGTGTACTCCCACTGAGCGATCTACTATAGCTGAAGATAAAATGTTCTTTGTTTTTCACTATTATTCCACACATTCTATAACTTTGAGATAGCCTTATCATATTTTCAAGAAACTATTCCACTAACGCCCTCCAATTTTCCATTTAACAACTCCCTAAACCTCCAGCTGATAGAAGTAGGGAGAGTTGAATGACATAGCTAGTAGTTTTCAGATTGTGACATGTTTACTCATATTTTCTGATGAGATGTAAGGTGGAGCCCTGCAAAGGAAAGCTATTGCAGCTGCAACAAGGGGGAACAAATTATCTGGGAAATCTTTTCTACAATTTTTATAAATGAACTTCATAGTTCCAGATATGTTTCTTACGGCAAATTGATGCTTGAAAGCAGAATTTTGAAAAGCTAAAATATCATCAAATACATTTGGTATTCACTAGGACAGCACTTTCCAAACCTAACTTCAGGGACCGCAAGCCACGCCACGGTTATAGGAATAACAAATTATAATCTCATTAGAGAAAGAACATCCTGACCAATTATGTTATTCTGTGTAAATAGATGTACATCAGTTTGTTCTTCTTGATATTGTTTTTCATCTCCATTTTATTACACTGAGGAATATGTTGGTTTATTATAAATATATTATTATAACATGAATTTGCAAACAAATTTGAAAGTGCATACCAATCATATGAATGCTATGTTATTCTGTTTTCCCAAATATGGTCCAGCTGAAATTCTCCAAGGATAGGTATGGGAACCCCTGCATTAAGAAATTGCCATTAACCAATTTGACTGTTGGTAATGTTTAAGAAGAGCAAGAAAAGAAGCACAGGAGCGCACCAAGGTAAGGATGAATGTAAAATGTAATAAACAACAAAGCAATAAAATAACTTACATGTAAGTAAGAATAAGTACGTGTCCAAGTCAATGAAATGTTCATCAGATCGGCACCATGGTAAGTCAAACAGGAGGGCAGTTGCAATTCCGCTCATGTGGTGGTCCCGCTCGCTGGGGCTCACTCCGTGGCACTTGCTGCAAAAATCATCTCCGTGTGTATGCGGATAGTGGCGTGGTATGCAGAGCGTGTGCGCATGTGTGGGAAGAAGGCCCCCTGTTGACGTCTATAGATGCCGGTTGGGATGCCGGTTGTGCCCAAGATATTGCCTGATGAAGTATATTGACTATACGAAACGCGTCGCGAGTGAACTGTGTAACTAGCTTCCCTATTCCATCCCCAACGCGCGGGACCACCACATGAGCGGAATTGCAACTGCCCCGCTTGACTTACCATGGTGCCGATCTGATTTCTTTGACTTGGACACGTACTTATTCTTACTTACATGTAAGTTACTTTATTGCTTTGTTGTTTATTACATATTACATTCATCCTTATCTTGGTGCGCTCCTGTGCTTCTTTTCTTGGTCGTCTGGTCCGCCGGCGGGGTTTTCCACCGAAGTCCTTCTTTTGGAGTAAGGGGAGGCACTTCAAGCCATAGGAGCAGCAAGAGGGAGAAGAATCAATGTCTGCAACATTAGGAAGCAAGAGCGCGGACTGAACTTTGTTTGAATGTTTAAGAAGAGGACCACAACTAATGCTACATGTTATAATGTAACAATGTTATTTTGTCAAATGATGCAGCAGGGAGCAAAACACAATTACCCACAGCAATAAATCCCTTTAAAAAAGTTCCCTAGCCTAAATGCTTGCATTTTAAAGATTAAATACAATGTCCAAGTTCCTATATTTTCTTTGAAACAGACATGAAGTGCAAACAGTATGAAATAATGTGCTATGTTTCCATAACATTTGGAACACTTTTGCAACATGGTTCTGCCACTTTTTTTTAATCTGTACATCTTTTTTCATTTCAATATGTAGTCTCTGATTTCATTTGATGCTGGGAGAGAAACTTGTCAAAGCTGCTCATTATTTAATTGAAGCACTATAGTTATGTATGACACACCAGGCCCTTAAGTCTGAGGAATGCATTTCATAAAGGTATTTTTTTTATGAAGCCGCTGCCTGTTGTCTTTACAGAAGTTATCTGACCTAACCCCATTAGCTTAACTCTGCAAGATTACAGTAGCAGCAGGAATATGCGCATAATTACACTAATTCTGAAAAATGAAATATAGTGAAACAGTTCAAAATATTGAATTATTTCTAAGAGCGATCAGATAAATGTGTCAATTGTCTTTAGAGAGGAAAATTGTATCATCTGGTTATCTCTAAAACTGGATGGAGTGATGCAAAAAAAGAGCAAGCTTGAAATTGCTTTTACTGACATACATGTATCTTGAAGACATTAGACATCTTGAGCAGCAATCCCCTTGTAAACCTATACCTTCACTGTTACTTAAAGAAGATGGCTAAAACCAATGGTTACTGGTGCTTTATCATTGTGAATTTGTCATTTTTCATTTGAAACTGTAAAATGTTAAACAAAAACAGTTTTATTTCTGCCATCTACAGCATACAGTAAGCCATTTTATACTATGGTGAACCTGAAGACAAGAGGTCCGTTATGTAGCATCACCACCATGTAAGTTGTTAAATAATTGACAATGTATTTGATTTTTAAATTAACAAAAACATCAGGTGTATATGGTAAAAGACCAATTGTTTATTAAAGGTATTTATATTATATATGTAGCCATCCCTGCCCGGCTCCTAGGGAGTTAACATCAGTATCAGTGTTGGGATGCCGACTGGGAGTTGGTAAACAATGATTGGCGCCAGTAACTTTATTCAGTCAAACAGTAGCTTTATTATCTTGTAGGCACAGTCTCACATTTAATATACATAAGGCATCTTGTATTTCCAATTGAGTGTCCTGCCCCCAATCTCGGCCACTAGAAAAGTGCTGAGGCTTAAAAATGTATCTACTATGCTACCTATAGAATCCCTTTGCTCTGGAGCACTGGTAAAGCGATCCACTTGACTTCTGCTGAATCACCCCAGAAAGCCCACCCAGTTAACCCCTAAAGGGTGTAGTAATCCCAAAGGGGGGATACATATAGATTAAATCACTTTTATGCACTTAGGTTTGCTGTATTTAATTTTTATTTCTCTTCTTCAAACTCATCCTCAATCGACCTGTACTCTCTTTTTGTAATTTTACATTACATTTTCCCATTCACTTTCTATTATAGACACGTTGTTTTTTTTTCTTCTTTTTTTTCTTCTCTCGATCCTGTAGTTCAATCATGATCAGCCACATACTGGAGCAGTAATTAACTTATCTCAACTTTCTATGGAAGTTATATATTTATAACAAAGACAAAATATGACTTGTGAGCACATTCACATGTCTGAGACAGGTCTGCAACCCTGCTTTTCACCATTATCTTCTAGCATACAGTGCTTCTACTGCATTTAGGAATTCTGGGAAGTGACATACAAATGAGCACACAGTGTCACCTTTTGCTTCAAATTCATTTTAACATGAACCCCTATAAGATTACGCCTGCCGCATTACACAGATTTTCAGCACAGCCTGGGTTAAAGAAGTACATAGCAAGTCAACCATTTAAATGAGAAATTATTTCTTCTTTATGAAATCTGGTGCTGTTTTATATCCTATAGTATTTGGGATGTAATTCCCTACACTTTCTTTTAATATTTCTTACTTGTTTTTATCATGAACATACCCATGAGTATGGCCATAATCTGGAACTTGTTTTCAGAAAAAAACATTCTCTATTACCACACCCTCCCCACCCACATAAACTTGGTCAGACACGTATTTATTTTAAAGTGTTTATGTTTTATTCTCCTACTTTACCTCATTTCATTATATCCCCACACCACCATTATTATCTTCCATCTCAGTCATTGTTACCCACCCTTAAGTTATTTCCCAGTTTTCCCAGGCAGAAGTATTGCTCTTTCTTTCAGTTAGGTACTTGTACAATGTAGACTGACCCCACACCTCTTATGCCTTATCAGAACACCCATTCCTGAATGTATATACATAACACACATAGATAGAGAAGCAGTGTTAATTGTGAATGTATACATAGATATTGTCTACTGAAATGGAGAGCTCGTAATGAATGCACTTTTTAATGAGTTCATGATTTGAATATTTTCACACATTAACAATAAAATTATTTTGTATACATAAAAACCCAGATGTATTTGTTCTTTCTGTTCAGATTTTAATTAACTGAGTTTGTTATTTAGAAAACGTCATTGGCTGTTTTGATGTCAGTTACCGGAACAACATAAACATGTTTTACATGGATATTGTAGGGGATTACAAGGTTTCCCCATGATATCCTGTACCTCTGCATCATAAATGGCCTGTTCGTTCAATAATCGGCATCAACGCAATGTGAGGAGATTTGGTTAATTTAAGTGAATCAAATGATTTAAATGAAAATGTCCACACGTAATCATTCATGTAATTCATGTTTTTATTATTCTCATGCTATATGTGTTATTAGATTGTTATTGAACATTGGTGTCCTGTATTTTAATAAAGTGTCCATTATTTTATACACTAATTATGCACTATGTGCTCTTCTATTTTTTGTCTAAAGTCCTTATTGGATTAGGTTCATCCAATCAAGAGCTGCAAGTCTCCATTAGTATTTGCATACTCTTATTTCCCACTATTTATCACTACATTGCTATTTAGATTATCAGTATTCCACTACACTTGTTATCACCTACATACATATATATATACATACATGTAGAAGTATCAGTACCGTGTTAGCCGAGCTTCAATAATCAAAAATGAATAGACAATACCGTTCTGTGGCTAACGAAATGCTTTTATTTGTGCGAGCTTTCGAGATACACTGATCTCTTCTTCCGGCGATGTTACAATGAATGAAGCAGGCAAAATCTAAACTAACATTCCAATAGACACTGTTTATAGTATAGCTTTTGCTTGCTTATATATATATATCGTTAGCGCTGTTTTTTCTTTGTATACATATTTGTAATCATTAGTTTATATTTAATTCCACCAAATACTATTCCACCAAATTCTATTTGCAGGCACCTGCAGAAATCTAAAAACAAATACACAAAACAAATGTTCTTTACATTTAGAGCCAAATATGTGCGAGATGAAATGAAATGGTGCAATAAATCCGTCTTATTATAATATTTTAAAATACACCTCGCAATACTGTAATTCTACGTAATGGGCAGAAACATTGTAATTTTGTTTAAATATAGAAATGTATTGAAGCATATTTGATTGCCTATGTTTTTAAAATAGAAAAAGCTATTTAAATCCCCATATTATGCAAAGGGATATGAGAAATAAGTTAGTACCAGAAAAAGCACATTGGCTTATAAAAAAATATTACCCAGCCAATTATCCAAGACATTCAATAAAATAATATTTTCATAACATTTAAAATAATACATTCCACATTGATCATTCTTATTTGAACAAAAATAAATAAACGTTATAATGGTTTGAACCTCAGAGTGAAAAAGAAAACAAATCCCGTCCATGAGAGGTATGTCAATTTTACTTGGTGCAAAATTGATACATTTCTGGAACATAAAAATCTGCACCAGATTTTTAAATCTGCTGCAATTTTTTTTGCAACAGAATTGCACAAGATTTTTCTTGATACATAGGGGGTTATTTATTGAGGCAATATTGGGGCAAGTCTGGGACAAAACAAACTTCCCCAGGTTTTTCAACGAAAAATCCTATTGAATAAAATGTTTTTTTTTTCTTTGATAAATATACTGTAGTGTAGATTTTCTGCCACAAAAGTGCACCAGTTTTGGCTTAATGCCTGTGTCCCATAGATTGATATAGTATAAATATATGTATTAGTATTAACTTTACTTTTTATTTATGCTGCTTTTCTTTTTTGCATTTTAAGTATTTAATTCTTATATGACAGATAAGATGCATACATCTACACATGTATCAAGGGTCGCTATAACTAATTCAATCATAACATAGATTAACAGAAGAATAGCACGTTGATGGGACTCCTGGATTTAAGGAATATTAACAACATCTATGTGTTGCGAGGTTTGATCTCCTACGTCTTCTACGCAAAGAGAATTATGATGCAGTGGGGGGGGGGGGTTAGAGGCCGAGTTTGGATGTTGTCTGTGGCGCACATGTAATATTAAACTATAAACATACAAACATAAATACGTCAAAGTTCTCTGTTAGTTTTTTGGGCGTAAACAGCCAATGCAAGTAGACACAAACATTTCCTAGTCTATCTATTGAGCCAATGTTTTACCCTTTCAATCCTTTTAGATTCCAAACCCAAGAATTGTAACTTTTCTATCAGTCTTCAATGTGGTTAGTTTCAAAGCAAATCAGTGAGGTAACCTGCATACTCACATACTATAGTGCCGACGATTATTCTAAAGCAAACAAACCTGGGGCAATACTTCTTTGGGTTTTTCTGCAGTCAACATCAGCTTATTCCTAATGCAACTACACTCAAAGCAGCAGTTCATACCACTCACATTGAGCAGTACAATAAACACAAAGTAACTGCACAGCAGAGTGGGATCCACTGTTAAATCATTTCAAATCTTTCTGTGCAGAGGTTTTAACACAATGTTTCAGGGGGATAAACCTCCCTTTGTCATTTTGCTAAAAGCTGGATAAGTATAGTGACTCAGTAAAAAACAAATATTAGGTTTGTTTGATATGATCTCCCCCAATAAATCCATGATGCCTTGGAATTTTGGAACTTTAATCTCAGTTTTTATTTTTAACATAAGGGAGAAGGGTTATAAAAAAAAAGAGGGTAAATAATATGGCATTGTTACATCAGTGCAAACAGAAATCCATGGTTACATTTACATAAGTCATGACTCATGGAGGTATGTAGACTGCACTTATTTGAGACCTTTCACGTGGGCCCCAGCCCCTTAGTATAAGAGCATATCGTTTGTGGAAAGAAGATAAAGCCACACCTGAAATATCACCCTCGGGAAGAAGTTGCTGCCTAAAGCTGTTATCCAAAGATGCCAAACCCTTTATAATTTTGAAAAATAGTCAGATTAAAAGATAGTCAATTTTTCTATCAAGAAGACCCTTAATACCCTAGATTTTACTTGTTCAATTAGTCCATTGGGTTTATTCCTAACCATAGCTATCTCACATCTAACTGACATATTACATATACAATTAATTTATTTTCAGATCTGTTAAAATTTATCAATGGGTTACATAGAAGCACTTGGGCATGAATTCAGAGGGAAGGTAGGGTTGAGAATATCCTAGAGTAGATCATGAAGGGTTTCCGATAAGATAGAAATCACTGGACACTGCAACCACGTGTAAGAAAGAACCTAACTGGCCGCAGCCTAGTGTACATAATGAGGAGGAATTTTTAAAGTACTTAGATAATTTAACAGGGGTGAGATACCACGGGTGGAGCATCTTAACAGCATTCTCTTATATTGTAACATAAATGGAACTCTACATTATTCTCACTTATCTTCTCTGTCGTCCACATCTAGTATCTTGCCTAAGTCATCTTCCCAGTTAGACATAAATCTGAGTTTTTCACCAGAGAATTAGAGACAAAAATCATGCTGTACAATAAAGTAATTAGCCCTCTATGGTAACTTCTATTGATTTATAAACTTTCAAAGGAGGTAAGTCCAACACATGGAGATTTTGAATTCGCAAATCCTCATATATGATAAATCTAAAGAGTTCAGTGTTTGGTAGCCTCAAGTCTCTTGTGCATAAATCAAATGTGTTAACCTTCTTGCCTGCCCAGACATGTACAACCCTAGAGTTTTCCTCGCCCCCCCCCCCCCCGCACCCCCGAGCTCCATCCCCAGACGTCCTGGACCAAGAGGCTCGGGATAAAAGTCCTGAACCAAAAAGTGGAACCATAAACGAGTTTGAACTAGATAGGCCATACTTCAACTTTTTGGAATCCCATTAATGTAATGGAATTACTGACATTAAAGGAAATTCCAGTGACCGCCTATGTGGTTTAGGTAGCCATAATATTATGTCCAGTACACAGGGGCTAACGAAAGCTGCTTCTATCTCCACCCATCTTTTAATATATTCTGAGGCATGCCAGCAGATAAAATGGGCTAGGTTAGCTGCTTATTAGAATAATAAGTCTGGCAATGCTAAGTCACCACAAGTTATTGGTTGATAAAGCAATCTACTACTAACTCGTTGTTGTTTATTATTCCAAATCAAATACGATATCTGATTTTGGAACTCCTGAATATAGTTAGATTTGATGGGAACTAGTAGTGTATGAAACAAATATAAAGTCCTTTAATTAAAGAGGCACTCCTAGTGACAAATAACAAAAAAATAGGATTAAAACAGGAGGGTCTCCAAAGCTGAACAGCATTAAATTTCAGCTCCAGGAACCCTGTGTTTTCTGAGATACTTACCACAGAAGCGGGTGCCTGTAGCAGCCCAGATGGGCTTAGTCGGGGATATCAATATGATGGCTTAAATGTCACGCATTTGGTGGGCCAATAGGAAGCCGTGACTTTGTCCCTTGTGGTTTCCTATTGGGCCATGTGATGCAAGAGCTTTAAACTAACTGCACAGAGATACTGGCAGAACCTACAGAGGTATCTCGGAACACAGAGGGTCCCCAGAGCTGAAATTAATGTGCTTCAGCTCTGGAGACCCACTGATTCAAACCTATTAAAAAAAGATAACATACTGTGCTGTCAGTAGTGCTCTTTTAAATTAATCTTTGTATAGTCAACTATTCCTATCCATGATATGTGAAATCTTTACCAATCCTCCATATTCCTTTTCACGTTTTTTACCAAGACTGGACGGTTAGTTTCTTTGAGGAGGTAAGTAGGAATTTAGACCAGGGTAATGCAGTTGATGTGGTCTACATAGATTTTGAAAAGGCTTTTGATACGGTGCAACACAAGAGGTTAGTGTACAAAAAAAAGCAAATTGGTCTTTGTAGAAATTTTTGCACCTGGATTCAAACTTGCTGAAGGATAAACAACAGAGAGTTGTCGTAAACTGAACTTTTTCAGGGTGGGCTAAAGTTGTGAGTGGAATACCTCGGGGATTGGTATTGGGACCACTGCTTTTTAACTTGTTTATTAATGACTTTGACGTTGGCATAGAGAGCAAAGTCTCCGTTTTTGCTGATGACATCAAAATTGTGTAAGGTAGTAGAATCAGAGCAGGATGTAATTTCTCTCCAGAAGGACTTGAAATCTCCAAAATCCTTATAAAAATGTGTGAAGTCCTCTGCAATCAACAGTAGGTTTGAGGTTAGGGTGCCATATTTCTAATATATAGATTCACTTCTGTAACTGAAAGGCCAAAGACCCAGTTCTCCTCTTAAAGTTATCAACACTTTCAGAACATTTTCAGAATGTGTTTGCTTGTGTATGTTTTCCAAATCCCTTATTTTAGAGTGGAATTGGGGGGACTTGGTCTTTGCAGATTCTTCCCTGTGAGACGCAATGTTGATTCTGTTGCCCCTTCTACCGCATTATGTGCTTCTCATAGTGTCCAGAGGGGAATCCATGCTCCCTCTGTCATTTTTAAACAATGTATTGCTTTCTTGGACAATTACTGAGAGAATCTCTGGGATTTTCAAGAGGAAATTATTTGTTTAGTCTCCAGGATCGCCTGTCTCAATTTAATCTATCCATATCCGTAACACATATCCCCAAAGATGCTTAGTGCTACGATGTCCTGGCATTTTCCTTTAATATAATGAATTAATAAATTTGAATGGATGTTAGGTTTACAAAGAGAAACAATGTATATTGAGATATCACGGTACGTATAACTATATCTAATTGCAATCAACTGTTTCTGGAAATCTATCAACTTTAAAACTTTGTCCATTAAACTAGTGAAGGTAGTTTTCTGTTCTTTAAAATCAATATTCAAGTTCATATCAATGAAAATGATAAATATGAAAACAATTTATGTATGTATGTGTCTTTATTTATATAGCGCCATTAGTGTACATAGCACTTCACATTAGTAATACATGTGACAATAATATAAATAACAAATTATACAAATAGCAAATCATGGGAATAAGGGCTTCAATCATAGAAGTAACATTTTGGAAGATGAGTCCCTGCTCCAAGGAGCTTACAATCTAATTGGTGGAGAGAACGTACAAAGACAGTAGGAGGGCATTCAGGTAAGTGCGTCTGCATGGGGCCAAGCTTTATGAACGTATATAGTATTAGCCACGGTGCTACTCATATGCTTCTTTAAGCAAGTGTCTTAATGGTGGATAGAGAGGGTGCTAGTTGGGTATTGAGGGGAAGGCATTCCAGAGGTGCGGGGCAGTCAGTGAGAAAGGTTTAAGGTGGGAGAGGGCTTTAGATACAAAGGGGGTAGAGAGAAGACATCCTTGAGCAGAACGCAAGAGTCGGAATGGTGCATAACGATAAATTAGGGCTGAAATGTAAGGAGGAGCAGAAGAGTGTAAAGCTTTAAAAGTGAGGAGAATTGAGTGCAAGATGTGAGATTTGATAGGAAGCCAGGAGAGTGATTTCAACAGGGGAGACGCTGAGACAGATTTTGGAAAGAGTAGAGTGATTCTGGCAGCAGCGTTTAGGATAGGTTGTAGGGGAGACATGTGAGAGGCTAGATAGGCTGGACAGCAGGAGGTTACAGTAATCGAGACGAGAGAGAATGAGGGCATGAGTCAAAGTTTTAGCAGTCGAGTAACAGAGGAAAGGGCGTATCTTTGTTATATTGCGGAGTAAAGAGCAACAGGTTTTAGATACGTTTTGAATGTGAGGGGCGAATGTGAGAGAGAAGTCGAGTGTGACCCCTAGGCAGCGTGCTTGGGCTACTGGGTGAATGATGATACTTCCAACACTAATGTGGAAGGAGGTAGTAAGGCCAGGTTTGGGAGGAAGTATAAGGAGCTCTGTTTTTGCCATGTTACGTTTCTGTCGGCGGATGGCCATCTAGAATGATATTCCACAGAGACATTAAGAAACTTTGGTCTGTACAGCAGATGTAAGGTCAGGGGTTGAAAGGTAAATTTGTGTGTCGTCAGCATAGAGGTGATATTTAAACCCAAGAGATGTGATTAGGTCACCCAGAGAAAGTGTGTACAGAGAAAAGAGAAGAGGTCCCAGGTACCCCCAACGAGAGATCGATAGAGGAGGAGGAGGTGTTAGCAAAAGAGAGATAAAGAAAGAGGAGTTCCCATTCTGCTAATAGATAAGAGTGGTGCACTTGGGAATCAAAACTGTAATTGGAAAGAAGAAGTGCATGACTACAGGGAATACTTTTTCTTCTTTCCAGTTAGCAAAAGAGACACTGAAAGTACGATGGGAGAAGTAAGAGGAGATCCAGGATAGAGCTTTGTTTCGAATACCAAGAATATGGAGTATGTGAAGGAGAAGAGGGTGGTCTACAGTGTCAAATGCTGCAGAGAGACCGAGTAATATGAACAAAGTGTAATGACCTCTGTCTTTGGCAGCATGGAGGTCATCAGTTATTTTAGTGAGGGCTGTTTCAGTGGAGTGATCAGTGTGGAAGCCAGATTGGACTGCAACGTGGCCTGGGAGAATAGAGAAGATCTGGACTGTGTGAGCCTCAAAGGAGGGAAAAGCAAGAGAGGGGGGAATAGGAAAGGTTCAGTAACGGCAGAGAGAGGAGAGCAGGAGCCCCACAGAGCCCCACGGAGCCCCATGCATCCACCCCTGCCATCAGGTCGAGGCATTTGGGAGAAAGAGATGGCAGCTTCCAGAGCAGATTCAGACTGAGTGAGTCAGGTCTTAGTTATTGCAAATAGGAGCAGAGGGTGAGAGAGAAAGAAGTCATGCACAGAGAGGCACTTGTTAGAAATGGAGCATGCATTCCAAAGGGCACAGGAGAAAGAGAGAGAGGAGGGAGAGTGGCAAGGGATGGGTATGAGATTGGAGGGGCTGTCACCAGAAGGAGTAGAAGTTGCATGTGGGAGGTGAGAACGAGAGCATGTAGGAATAAGACAGGGACCAGGATTTGGAGAGATATCCCCAGGAGCGAGGAGAAGCATGGATAGAAAGTGAATGTGTGAGGATGATTTGTAGGGGTGTGTTTTAGTGCAGAGGGTATAGCTGTGTGGTGTCAGAGAGCGCAGGTAAGAAAGTAGTTCATGTGAGCTGAGAAGTGGTGAAGAAAGGAGAGATGGAGATATGTGAATAGAGTTAGAGACAAAATGAGGCTGGTGGATAGAAGTGCATAATTTGAAAAGAAGTGAGGTCACAGCAAATATAAAACGTAAAGGCGGCATCACAGCAATAGTTAAGTGGGATAGATGATATTCTCCTTTCCAGCGTAGGTCAAATGCAAGAATCAGAACCAGCAGGTGTTGTCCATTTTTTCACTCCTTTTTGAACTTCCTTTTAAACTTCAGCACTGACATTGTACTTTAAACCTGTCTACTTAAAACATGGCTGCAAACAGCATGGTGTGTATTAGCGACATATTAATTTTTGCTATCCTAATTATGCCCACTATAAAAGGGTTGCTTTATGCTGTAATAAATTGAACCCCTGACAAAGTCAAGTTTTTGGTGAAACACATAGGGTGATATAGTGAGACACCTAAACCTTGTGAGAACCCGTAATTCCCCTGTACAGGCTATACCTGGCTTTGGCATCAAAATAGCAACAAGGAAGGAAGGCACTTTCCCCTGACAGGTCTGCTGGAGAGACCGGTGATCGGGTCGCTGTGTAAAGCTGGAAAAACCTACAATTTGAACTGGGAACCAGAAGTGATATCAGCCTGGTACAAGGCCAACACAAGGACCGCAAAGTTTTGAGCAGCTGAGACAAGGGAGCAGTGGGAAAGGAGAATTCCCCTGACGGGTCTAGTGGAGGAACCAGCAACAGATCTGCTGTGCAAAGCTGCAGAAAAGCACTAGGAGAGGCATTGGTGCAGCACTGGGTGGATGCAAGGACCGTGAATTCTCCTGGTCCGTACAGCAGAGCCCTGGGGTAAAACTGCACCAACATCTGCAGGTATACTCACACCATATATAACAACAGAGGCAGGCCAAACAGTCAACATCTTCATTTCCCTACTTGAAGAGAGGTATCATATATATCTACATATATATATATATATATATATATATATATATATATATATATATATATATATATATTTATATATATATATATATATATATATATATATATATATATAAAAAATAGATTTTACCAGATTGGAGTCCGGAAAAAACGAGACAGCACACAGTCCAGTAGTTCCAATGAAGCTGTATTCAGAGTAACATGGCACCACCTCCAACGTTTCGATCACCCAAGCGTGACCTTCCTATATATATATATATATATATATATATATATATATATATATATATATATATATATATATATATATATATATATGTATGTATGTATGTATGTATGTATGTATGTATGTATATATATATATATATATATATATATATATATATATATATATATATTCATGTAGAGGTATCAGTACCGTGTTAGCCGAGCTTCAATAATCAAAAAATAAATAGATGATACCGTTCTGTGGCTAACGAAATGCTTTTATTTGTGCGAGCTTTCGAGATACACTGATCTCTTCTTCCGGCGATGTTACAATGAATGAAGCAAGCAAAAGGTATACTTAAAAACAGTGTCTCTTGGAATGTTATCTGTGCTAGTCCTTCCCCTGGTGTGGATGTGTTTTATGGCTAGAGGTGTCAAAAGGTTCCTGAAAGCAAGTGATGTAAGACAACTTCCATACGTTCCACCCGACCATCAACCTCAAACTCACCCATTCCTCGGATGAAGTACATTTCCTAGACACCACCATTACTTTAAAGAACAACCAACTACAGACTTCTGTATACCGCAAACCTACAGACAGAGCCAGCTATTTGAGGGACAACAGCTTCCACCCGACACACACCAAACATGCAACCCTCTACAGTCAAGCCATACGATACAACTGGATATGCTCCGACACAGCAGACAGAGATCAGCGGATTAAAGCCTTGAGATCAGATTTTATAAACCGTGGATATAACCACAGAATTGTAGACCAGCAAATTCACAAAGCCACCAGAATACGAAGAAGTGATCTTCTTGAATACAAGCAGAAAGAGACAAGCGACAGGGTACATTTGGTGGTCACATATAACCCACACCTAGGAGCCCTACGCAAGATCGCCAGGAAACTACAACCCATCCTCCAGGAAGATACAAGACTGCAACAGGTCTTCCCTGAAGCACCCTTATTATCATACAGAAAACCTCATAATCTCAAGAATATTATGATGAGGAGTAAAGTATTCAGCAGTACAACTGAATGCGGGACGAAACCATGCCAGGACCCAAGATGCAAAACCTGCGCAATGCTCTACACAGTGGACACAATACAAATACCACACAGGAATCGGGAATACAAAATCAGAGGAAGGTTCACCTGTTCCTCCAGCAATGTTGTGTACCTCATCATGTGCATGAAATGCCCATGGGGCTGCTACTACATGGGTGAGACAGAGCAGGGGCTAAACAAGAGAATGAACCTGCATCGCCACAGCATCACGCGCGGAACAAGAGACAGTCCTGTCGGTGAACATTTCTCTGACTCTGGCCATAAGATGAACAATCTGAGGGTTGCCATACTCAAAGTTAATCTTAAAACACCGAAAGAGAGACGGTTGCATGAATACAAATTTATGCAACTGTTCGGGACACTTAGCGGTGGCCTAAACAGAGATTGAAATTTTATGCGTCATTACTGACACAAGTGAACTCTCTTCCCATGAGCGCTATAGGCCATGTCTGTACATACTGTGCTATATGTATGCACACACAGCTGTCTCTTACACATACTAATACTCCTTGTTTTTCCATCCCTATACACCTATAGGGACCACATAGTATCCACACACACTTTTAGTTGTGCTACAGTCTTTCACATTTCCACACCTACCCACACCATTTATATCTACTCCCACTCCACACACACCTTTTGTAAAGCACTGTATATACTGTGGGCTCTCCATTCATTTATATTCACACAGATACACACACACACTCTTACATCACTTGCTTTCAGGAACCTTTTGACACCTCTAGGCAAAAAAAAACCATCCACACCTGGGGAAAGACTAGCACAGATAACATTCCAAGAGACACTGTTTTTAAGTATACCCTTTGCTTGCTTCATTCATTGTAAGATCGCCGGAAGAAGAGATCAGTGTATCTCGAAAGCTCGCACAAATAAAATCATTTCGTTAGCCACAGAACGGTATCATCTATTTATTTTTTTATTTTATATATATATTTATATATATATATATATATAATCACATTAAACTGTGACCACCTATTCCCCTACAATCAGGAAAGAGGGTACAAACCCTTTCTGAGACACAAAGTGGAGATAATTACTATTTTCTCTTTGGTCGTTTTTAAACTGGGGCTACAGTGCCAAACATATGAAGGAAATTTACCAACAGTGAGCAGTTTTCTAGGAACAAATATCCCACATGCCATCATATTGCCTCTATTCATTGGTCCTTTTAAGATTGGTCATTTCCATTTATATAGTTGTTTTATCATTTGTTGCTGCTAGTTAAGGTTGTGTGTTCAAGCTTGAAAAAGGTTTAGGTATACTGAACCAAAGTTTGGTATTTGTCATTATTATTATTATCTGTATAATTGTTTGAATTTTTATTCAATTGTTATGATTTATTCTGCATATTTTATTGTCGTTAGGAATCTCAGTACCATTTGTTTCCAACAAGGCTTTATCAATAGTTACATTTTCATGTGCCAGGGTTTTCCTTTTCCATAAATAACTCATATATACATACATATCTCAACAAGATAAATTAATATTTCTTTTGTATTAATGTAAAATTAAAATAAATGAAGGATGTCCTTCTTGATTTATTTTAATTGTACATTAATAAAAATTATATATGACCTATATGCCATCTGTGAATAATCCCACGCTTCAGATGAAAGCTCTTGAAAGTACAATCTTGCATTACTGCTTATGCATGTCTTAATTGTAAGTATAGTATAGTATAATGCTAATCTTGCACATTTAACAATCTCACAGTTTAATACATCATCAGGACATGTATAGGTTATAGCTTGTCAATTATATGTTATTTCGCAGTACTTGACTTGTGTAGACAGTATATAGCAGCTAAAGAGAAAACAATGTATGTATATAAATATCCTACACCATTAAAAAACTGAAGGGCCAGTGACATATATCCCTCCCTAGCCATAGCGTGGCAACTGGGTAACATAAATTGGGGAGGGGGAAACAGCAGTACATATTTATATAGATATTATAACAGTTGATAGAATTTACATTATATATATATATATATATATATATATATATATATATATATATATATATAAATGTAAATACAACTGTATGCTCATCTGCATGTCTTAGGCAGGTCTGCAACCCCGCCTTTCCCCATTATCACCCAGCACACAGCACTTCCACTGCAGCAAGGGATTCTGGGAAATGACATGCAAATGAGCACACATATATATATATCGACAGCTGACTGTGAGAGGAGCGCCTAATCGAATGTGAGGAGTGAGAGCAACTATTTCAGCTATATTGGCGGAACAAAGGAGAAGGCTGTATTTGTCTGTCTGTCTGTCTGTCTGTCTGAGTCTGACATCAAGCAGAGACACGAGTGAATATTCAATTTGAACGAATACAGCTGTCTTGTGTGAGGGGGTAATCCAGGAAGTGGAAGTGGAACAGCGTCTCCAGTGTTACCCGGATCAGCATCACATGTTCATCTCCAGCGTGATTTCGTTGGTGTGCTGATGGAGGGACGCGGAGACCCCTGTGGTCATCGCGGTTACATCCTTTGGTGAGACCATTCCTTAATCCCTTGCCTATGCTATTTCTTACCCCCCATCTCCATCTATAGAGGTCAATATCAGCCTGATTTTTCCACGTTTGCATCCGCAATCCATCATCTGACGGGTCAATTACCTCTCCCCATTTGATGCTCCAGTCATTTGCTACCTATCGAGTGACAATTCCTCCCACATCTCACTGCCTCCTACATTTGTGCTATTGGACATTTTTTGGTCACATTTCCCTTCTTTTTTATTTTCAAGAGTACTCTTGTTTTTTATTGTCATATATTGTGTTTATTGTGTCTATTGGCATCATTGTGTTTGTTTTAATCTGTTCAGTCAACTTGCCTTCCTTGCTTAATTAATAAATGTTCCGGTTTTTTATTGCTATAAAGGAATGCGCCTTTTTTCTTTCTTTTATGTATATATATATATATATATATATACATATATATATATATATATATCTACTATATATTTCTGAAAGCACTGTATGTCTGCATGGCCTGTGTCCCTAGCGGCAATCTCATTGGTCCCTTGGCCCGCCCGCCCCGCACACCTCTCATTTGCCTGAGGCGGAGTGACGGGCCAAAGGACACACAGGGACACACACACACACACACCTCTCTCTCTGTCCTCTCCCCCCCCCCATCACACTCACCTCCCTCTCCACTCACCTCCCTCCCGCTCAACTCCCTCCACCTACCGCTCCACTCACCTCCCTCTCCACTCACCTTCCTCCCGCTCATCTCCCTCCCCGGCGCGGGGACATGCAGTGGGCAGGGCAGCCTGCCGCTGCTTCCACTCACCTCCCCCTCCACTCACCTCCCGCTCCACTCACCTCCCCGGCGTGGGGACAGGCAGTGGGCAGGGCAGCCTGCCGCTGCCTCCACTCACCTCCCGCTCCCTCCACTCACCTCCCGCTCCACTCACCTCCCCGGCGCGGGGACAGGCAGTGGGCAGGGCAGCCTGCCGCTGCCTCCACTCACCTCCCGCTCCCTCCACTCACCTCCCGCTCACCTCCCTCCCGCTCAACTCCCTGGTGCGGGGACAGGTATTGGCCAGGGCAGCCTACCGCTGCCACGCGGCACCTAAGATGGCGGCGGACGGAAGGACCCCTTCCTCCCTCGCGGACTAACTAACATGGCGGCGGCCAGAAGGAGAGGTGAGTGTGTGTGTGTGTGTGGGACACTGTGTGTGTCTGTGTGCATGTGTGTGTGTGTTACACTGTGTCTCAGACACTGTAGAGTGGGGACCGGAGCAACACATGGGGGGGGGGCGGGGGGGTCAGGAGCGGAGAAAGATACAGGGGGAGTGGAGAGGAGGGACCCGTCAATTTAAAGCAAACCAACCCCCCTCCTGTCCACTGCCCCCCCCCTCCTGTCCACTGTCACCCCCCCTCCTGTCCACTGTCACCCCCCCTCCTGTCCACTCTCCCCCCCTCCTGTCCACTGTCACCCCCCCTCCTGTCCACTGTCACCCCCCCCTCCTGTCCACTGTCACCCCCCCTCCTGTCCACTGTCACCCCCCCCCTGTCCACTCTCCTCCCCCCCTGTCCACTCTCCCCCCCCTCCTGTCCACTCTCCCCCGCCCTCCTGTCCACTCTCCCCCCTCCCATCCCCTCCTGTCCACTGTCCTTTCCACTGTCCCCCCCCCTGTCCACTCTCCCCCCCTCCTGTCCACTCTCCCCCTCCTCCCATCCCCTCCTGTCCACTGTCCTTTCCACTGTCCCCCCCCCACCCGGCCACTGTCCCCCCCCTCCCCCCGGCCACTGTCCCCCCCTCCTGTCCACTGTCCCCCCCCTCCTGTCCACTGTCCCCCCTCCTTTTCCCCCGTCCCCCTCCCCTCCTTTTCCCCCCCTTCCCCCCCCTTTTCCTAGCGCTAAATGTAACTCACGGGCAACGCCGGGTCTCTCAGCTAGTATATATATATATATATATATATATATATATATATATATATATATATATATATACAGTATATAAAAAGTATGTATATATATATATATATATATATATATATATATATATATATATATATATATATATATATATACACACATATATATATATATATATATATATATCTCAAACAAAAGTGCGCTATATTATGTCTTAGTGTTCGAATTAAAAATATCTCAATCATAAACTAATTCTAAGTGAAGAATAAATTTCACAAACATATCTAGTGAAGTCAATTCAAATTGGTAAAAATGGGATCAATTGAGTGTGAAAATGAAAAGTGTTAAATAAAAAAATATGTGTGACAAAGTAGTTCAAAACTTCAAGAATTTAAAAATGTTTCAATAATGTGTAATGTTGGTGAATCAATTTTCCTCGTAACTACTTCTAAAGGCTCCCACAGTTTCCTCACAGAAGATGCTCCAACATTCCTGGCCACTTATAAAACCGAGAAGGATAAGAGCGCAGAGAGCTTCAAAGTGTAAAACTAGGGATTCCGATTTTTGGTGGTTCTTTTTTTCCATAAAATCTGAGTTTATTTTTTGTGTTTTCCGTTGGTTTCATTTTATTTAAAAAAATAAGTGTTAACAATGAACAAAAAAACTGCCACACATTTTAATTTTATGTTTATAGGTGCACTTAGTTTAAATTTCCATACTCCCCTATGATGCATGTCTCCTACCTATGAACAGGCTGCCAAAAAAGGTGGAATTTAATAGGAAATTATGCTTCCTTTCCGGTGTTTATCGGTTTTAACCAAAAGTGCAAGATGATCAGTCGGTAATGCTTTCTCTGTGTTTTTCGGTTAAAACCTAAAACCGAAATCCTTATGTACTGTAAAACTGTTTATCAAAGCTCAATATATCACAGCTACAGTAAGGAATATACTCAGAAAAGTAAAACTTTAAATTTGCTCATCAACATCAATAAAGTCAGCTACGAAGCCTGTATGACTTTCTCAGTCATGATGGACATGTTCTCAATCATGTGGCGTCCTTTGATGTTGGAGCTCCTTTTTTTTTGGTAAATACAAATCCTAGCTGCCTGCCTGGACACTCCTTTGAATTCCAGTTGTACACACCAGTACAATTGTCGTCTGTTATGTTCTGTTTTATGAACTGTGCCTATAAGACTTTTTGTATACATACATACATACATACATACATACATACATACATACATATCATACCAATTTAGAAAAAATGTTAACATATGAAAATAATTAATGTGTTTAGTTAGAGTGAGTATGGCGAGTATGGTGAGCATGGTCTCCTTGTTAGACACTTTGATGACTTGCATCATCTCTGGTGAAAATCACTTATGGGTTGCTTACTGAAATTAAAATAAATCAAATATTACAGGAAATAAGTAATAATCTTACTTATAAGCCTCCCTCCTTCTACATACCCCTATCTGACTGAGTTGGCTGCATTTTTCTATAAAGATATGAGCTGATCGTACAGTATAGTTACATGTAAAAATGCCTAAGACTCATACAATAACACAATGATCTTGCTTTCAGCTTGACCATATATTGTTGCATACAAACAAATAGCAATGATTTGCATTCTGAACTAAAAATCTGTTCAGAACTGTAATCAGAAGACAAAATGTGCATGGGAAGCATTATGCTTTTTGAGTAGTACAGTTGCATTTGGAAACTGTTTGCCAAACCATTCACCACCAAACAAATCATGCAGAGTGAAAGCATGTTTGAGATCAATTCTACCAATGTCTATTAGTTAAGTTGTTAACATTCGTTTTGTGATAGATCCTATGCTAGCAAATAGGCTTCAATTGAAAAATGAATAAATTATACATTATATAGTAAAGTCAGTGAGGTAAGGTACTCCTGTAGAATAGCAAAGCCCATGTGTCACGGATGTGAGGGTATGTACATCATATATGTAAGGGCATTGTGCGTGTGCACCATCACAATTTAAGTTATGGTGGGTGAAAAAGGCAACAAGAAACCTCCACCATATAGCATATAGCAAATAAAAAGATCACTTGTGAGCACATTCACATGTCTTAGGCAGGTCTACAGCCCTGCCTTTTACCATTATAACCGTGCATACAATGCTTCCCCCGCAGCAAGGAATTCTGGGAAATAACATGCAAATGAGCACACCGTATCACCTTTTGCCTGAAATTCATTTTTTACATGGAATTCTTATAAGTGAATGCTTGCTGTGACAAAGCAGAGTGATTTATTTAGCAGATTTATTTAGCACACCAACGTTTCGGTTCTATTACAGGACCTTTCTCAAGATAGGACTGAAGCTTTGATGTACTAAATATATCACTGTATTTTGAAAAGTTCCTGTAAGTGCTTTGCTAACGCCATTATAATTATGTCTTGTTCCCAGGCTAGTTTTTATTTTATGTAAGTGCTGCCTCCCCACATCCACATTATATATTATGTTGCCTGTGAGTTTCATTTAATTCCATGAAGGCTTCAGTGATTTTTCTGCTTCTGATTTCTGACACTTGTTGAAAGCAATGTGCTTAGACCTGTATGGCTGCACTAATTACATGAAATGACATTTAAGAGGGGGTGTTTTATGTTTTCAGAAATCTGATCCTTCTTGGCATATAGTAAAGAACACTGTATCGATCTGTGACTGCAGCATGCTTTAAAGCAAGTATAACTTCTTATGTCACTTCCAACTGATGGTTATCTTACTAGAAGAATAGCACATTTCACATTTATATCAGTATGCTGTCAAAGCCGTATTGCTTAGTGTGCATAGGAGTCAGGAGTCTGCAGCTGCTATAAAATACTCTGTACTACCATTCCTAATACTTCTCTCTGCATAACGTGTGTGTGTGTGTGTGTGTGTGTGTGTGTGTGTGTGTGTGTGTGTGTGTGTGTGTGTGTGTGTGTGTGTGTGTGTGTGTGTGTGTGTGTGTGTGTGTGTGTGTGTGTGTGTGTGTGTGTGTGTGTGTGTGTGTGTGTGTGTGTGTGTGTGTGTGTGTGTCACGGACTCATCGTAAAAACGAAATAGGATTCTTTTTGCATTTTCAGCACCCGGATTGTCTTTCTACTAACGCTTAAGAACAGTTTGTGCATTGCATTATTGCCTTTGCAGCTATGGAAGAGAAATATTTTGCCTTGGTGTTTGTATAATGAGTGAGCGTTCAGTTTCTGTGTCAGTGGGAAAGCATGTGAGAGCGTCTCGCAGACTTCTGTCTAATGCCCCCCAGTCAATTTGTTCAGAAGGGTGAATGTACTGTACAGTAAGTGTCTGGGTGTCTCTCTTTTGCTTTTTGTGAAAGTCAGATTTGTTAAGTAATGCAATATGTGCAGGTCATGTCTCCGTTGGAAAAGGTGTGGTATCTGTATGCGGATTACTAAAAGTACTCTAAACGCAATCTTTGTTTTGATTTAAAACAAAAAAGGAAATAAGAATGAATTTACAATTAAAAATATGAATCCCTTTGACATAATATTTGGGGTATTTTGGAAAATAGTACGGATTGGGGTGACCAAGACGAATGTCAGAACACAGTTAGTATGCCTGAAGTGCTTTAAATATGTTGTATAGCTCTTTTTACATTTACTGTACTGGACACAATATGTTTGCTTTTGGTTATTTAAATGAAAAAGAAAAGTGTGTCATTGCTTTTGCAATATCTTCGAGAACCTCAACCTCTGTTGTCCTTTATTTCTGTTAACAACACGCCAGTGATATGACAATTCCATATTAAAAATGATACTAAAAAAAACCATGAACGGTGGAGTCATAAGACATAAAGAGAGTGTAATCGTGGGAATATTGCATGAGTTTCATTATGGAAATTTCCAAGAGTAGATTGATCCCATAGCTATAAAATGTTATACATATTTCCTAGCGTCATTCAGACACAAATGTATGTTTTCAGTTTAGTTAGCTGTGCTTGTCAGGCTGAGATGTCATCCACTGTTAATTAAAAATGAATGAAATACACAAACAAGCATTTCTAATTTAGGTAATATTCATCAAATGTCTAGTGATGAATGTAAATGTCTTTTACACAATCAGAGACGGGTCTACTGAGAAGGGTGGATTATATTGGCTCTAAATTGGGGGATGATATTATTTACAGAGAGAATAAAATAACTTCCCTTATAACCCCAATAACGTACGTGTGTGTGTGTGTGTATATATATATATATATACTCCCACAATTGCATACATATATTTACTATTGTAAGGGAGTTCAACATTGTTTGAGAGCGTGACATTGTGGATTAATCCGGTCAGCGGGATCCCCATAATATTATGATTGATGACTCCTAATGCTATTATTACATACTCATTCTCAACGCTTCCTGCCTCCTCCGCCTCCTCCTCCTCCTCCCCTTGTCCCTCTCCGCTTGCTCCAGCAGCGGTGCATGTCTGTGTGTTAGAGGAGAGGCGCTGGAGGAGGAGTAGGGAAGCTATGGGCAGGCTTCATGACATACCCTGGGGACAGGGGCGGGACTGTTTGGGACGGGCCGCCGCTGTAGAGGCTGCTGGAGCCGGTCAAACTCAACAGCCGCTTCCCCCAGGAGTTTGCCTTTCATCTCACCGCTCCTGGCGCCTGCAAATAGCCTAATTTCGTCTGCAGCCTCCCCCTCAATCTCACCCACCCCCTCCTTCCCTCTTCCACTGCCTGGGTTTTAAAGTCCCACGAACAAAGCACATATTACCAATCTGGAGTGATCGGTTTGTTTTATAAAGCTGGAGAGGTGGGAGAAAGTTATTATCCTAGAAAGGAAAATAAAAAGCAGTGTTTGAGTATATAATTGGTGTAGAGTCCAAGGAGCAACCATTAGCTGATATTAAACACTACTTCTCTCTTGCTGCTGCTGATGTGCTGCACTGCTTATTTCTTACTTTTGAGCCAAGCTCTTCTTATTGAGTGGGGACTATCTGGCTGGGTTGGAGGACCTTGGCTCCTACCATTTATTTAGATCTGTCTGGGGATGTGTAGTGCCAACACAGAGCGGTGCAAGCTGAAGACAGAGGAATCTCAAAGCAATTTAACCTGAACGTCTGGAGATATCCCTTCTGTCATTTCCCTGTAGTCACTGATAGAGAAGGATACTCTCTTTGTGTTCATTGTTGAGTAGGCCTGTCTATCATATATGACTAACAAACCATTATATAGAGATCCGTATTTGATAAACAACTACTTTATTAACAAACGAGTAATTAGGGATGTGGGTTCTCAATTTCTCATGAGAAACCTAACCAGTTTCTCAGTGTAACTCAATCCAATGATTGTCATAAACACAGATATGACACTTCCAACGAATGTATTAAAAGAAAGAAGAAAATGTTACATTACAAAATAAACATAGAGTAAGATATATATATATACACACACACACACACACACACACACACACACACACACACACACACACACACCTGTATATATCATCTATGTTTATCCATAGAAATCTACGCACACACACACACCATACAAATATAATATGTATTGTAAGAGGGATACCAAATTACTGCATACTGTTGCATTAGGTGATGGCATTTTTCTTCTCTTATAGGACTAGACATTATATATGATGTTGCATCAAGAGATAGGTCAGTTTGAGAGGGTGTAAAAACTGTACATGAAGAAACTAATCTGGAAAGGAGGTCAGTTTGTGGAGTGGATGCTGATGCTGACTCTTAACACATCTTAGCAAATATGCTTCCCTTGCAGATATCATTCATGTGTATATTTTTGTAATTTACTTTATAAGGAAGACAAAATATCGTTAGATACTGCGTAGTGGTGCTTAAGCATTTAGAATGGGGATATATAGTACGGTTAGAATAAAAATGTTGAATTCTGATGTTTGTAAATTACATGAAAAAACGAACTCGTTTTAACCCGAGCCCTTTTAAAAATATGGCATTATGGTTTATATAAGTAAAACATGCTGTGTTGTGATTAAATGAACCGTTGGCAGAAATATAAAAGTATTTTCAATTACTTTTATTGAAAGTTTGCATATGATGTTGCAAATTAAAGGACATATCCTGCTTAGTGTGTGTGCGTATGTGTTTATAGTTATTTAAGTATAACAATGTGTATGGCATGTATATTAGATTAGTAGTGTTGTGGTTGGCTTGTATATACATTGCACATTTATTATTCCTTAAATTGCATTAATTAAAGTTTAGTTAATCATGTTTATTTTCTCTTTTTGTGTGTGTGTTCTTAACATGTAACAATATGCTTAATTGTTTATTGTACATAAATATTGCCTTACTTTTTATCTATCTGTACTATTTTGGGGGGCCCAGAGAGCTTTTAATATGTAGCCAGTTTGCTTTTCTTAGATAAGCATTATAATGACAGTTATGGCATATGTGTTTAGATTGTAGGCTTCTTGCAGTATGTATATCGATTTAATGTATCTCTGTAGCCCTTACCTTTCTTTTTATGTTGCATACAGTTGTATAACTAATGTTCAGTTTACGAAGTGCCGAATAATGTATTCGAATATAGGAACACATATTAACAATGTATATATTGTACATGTACCAACAAAACATATTCTTGTTTCTAGTAGTACAGCAAAAATAGTCCGTATGAAAATCTGGTTCTGCATGACACTGAACAGTAAATGTTCTTTCAGGTCTTAGAAGAAATATGTTAGCTGCTACAGAAAGAAAAATCCTTGAGGGGAGTGGGCTAATGTTATGGTGTAATTAATTGCTACAGTGTATTGAATGTTAGGATAATAGTAGCACATTAGTATAATTGTTCCAATTAATAATTCTGTAACAATTATGGGATATAATAACTATGGTAATTACAGATTTCATTAATCATGTGAAAACAGCAATTATTTTTCAGACTGTTTTCTGATAGGAAAGATTACCCATAAATATTTAAACTGTACTGTTTCGAGGTCTGGGCTTTAACTGAGCAGTGTATGCATTATCACAGTGAAGGTTTTTGCAATTGTTATTACTTTATGCATGAATTATTGAGCAACATTGTGTACACATGCGAATTAACAACCAGCGTGGGAAAGATTTAGTATGCTAAGCTTCTTTTTTTTTTAACCTATATCCTGGTTCACCTTCCCAGAATTACATTTAACAAATAAAATGCTCTATTAGAAAGAATTAGGTCCTAATTACATATTTCTTCACTGGTGTACAAATGTATTTTTATTGAATTATCATTGTATCCTTACTAAACTATCATGGTATCCTAACAGGCCCTTGATATAAGTAGACATCAAAAGCTCAAAGCAATTGCTTTGCTTGTACTCAAATATCAAATTTATCTCTATCGGTTAAAAGCCTAGATGATACCTAAACTGTTTACATGTAGACACATGAAGACATTACAAAGGAAGACGTCTTTAAAGCGGAGACAAGAAAGAGAAAATTGGTTATATGAGCTTCCTCTTCATATAATCAGACTTAATTACCCAAGTGACTTTTCAGTTTTCTTGTGATTACAGCCCTACAGGTATCACTAATAACACAGCACAGTTTGCAGTCTGTGTAATTAACTCCTTTTTTTTGTAACAAAAACAGTTCTGAAATCACTGCCATAAAGGAATGCGATCGAGCCAATCAGGGGAGGGCACAGCACACGTCACAGGGCTCGGGCGTTTCCTGTTGGCTGGCTGAGAAACTCCTTTCAAAAGAGGAAAGAAAAAGTTTAGTGAGTTTCCTTGAAGTTTGTGCCTCTGAAGTGTTGGGTCTCATTGCTGGCTGCATCTACACAGCTGGGCCACTTGATTCCAGGGACCTTAGCAAGGAGGGGCATTTGTTTCTGCTCCCCTTAGAAATCACAATGTCTTCTCCTCGGAAAATAAAGGAGGATTTAAGCTCTGATGATGAGGGCCCAGCGCATCCCATCCACTCTCCATCTGAAGAACACAAGATCAAAGTCTCCAGTCTGCCTTTTAGCGTGGAAGCTCTCATGGCTGATAGGAGGATGACCAAGGAGGTGCCACATCTACGTGGCTTGGAGGCTCCGGGAGTCAGCAGCACCCCGAGACACCTACAGCTGGGGATAGGGAGCAGAGAGAGCCCAAGTCCCCCTGGGCTTACAAAAAGTTTTGAAACCTCTTCTGTGAAATCAGAGAACTCTGAGGATGGGACAACTTGGGCCAAGGAAGGAGGCAGCTACTCCCCTCCACCAAGTAAGTTTTCATGATCTGTTGATAACTTACAACCTTAACTGTTGCACGTTCATAATACCATAATGACGGTCATACCTTCCATAATAAGTGTCTCTGATCTCAGGTAAACATATTGCATTACTTACAGGACATTAGGAAGCTGCTTCCTCTTGAAATAAAAAATGGGATGCTGCACATACAGCAACAATTACTATTTCTAACCGTACAGGTGTGTATTTTGTATGAGACTTCTGCATCGTTTAATGATTCAGTGTTTATAGATTTCCCTTTACACATTCACATTTTGTGTACTGGAGGGCTGTACCTTTTGCTGCTTGAATCTGTGTACATTTTGAAGATATGTCACTATCCACTCAAGTACATGTATGTTACTGATCTATAATCTATTTCAGCATAACAGATGTAGGTCTGCCCAATAGCATGTTTATTTTTCAATTTATGATCTAAGTTTGAATTAATCACTAAACTCGTGTATGTTGACTTTTCTCATTACTAATGATCTTCAGGCATGTGTGTGAATGTATGCTTAGCACAAGACTGGTTTTGTTCCAGGAACTCCTGATATAAATCAGATCACTTTATGCAAAACCCTTTGCTATCTACAGAACAATGGATAGGTTTATCGACGATTTAACACTTAGTTATTATATGATTGTAGTAAATGTGCACATACACCTATACTTGTTTATTTTTGTTTTATTAATGTTCCAGAGTATAGTACGAAAACTGCCCCTCTTCAAATGAAGCCTATGGGCTTAACTTTCTAGTTTCATCTACAATTAAGTGTGTATTACCCTTGTTTAGTTTGGAGATATATCATTTGAGCTGCTTACTATATGGCCTCAGTTTACCAATAGTTAAAATTATGCCTCAGCAGATGAGAATCATGGGATCCGGATGTTTAATTTAGATCTTCATGGTATCTTCAGATGTGCACTATACTAAGTGTGTTTGGGGAAATAAAACAATATCAAGTGGCATACTGTATTAAAACAGTATGGAAGTATATGTGGCCTATATGGTTTTGAGATTTAAAAAAAAAAGAAGCTATTAATTTTCAAATAAAATACACCCGGCTATAGGTTTTGCAGGTAAATGTAGGTGGCATAATGTAAACACTGCATATAGATGTATCCATACAGTAATTTGGGACTCAATCGTGTTGTTATTTTGATACTATCATCTTTATACTTTCGTTTTCATTTAGTGAACTACAGAAGCAATACTATTATAGTAAGTGCATATTGACATAGCAGATCATTAGGTATAGTAATAACTTTCAATTGTCAAACATGACAGTTCTTCAACATTAGGGACTTTATTGAAAACCGGCAAAAATACTAATCTCACGAAAAGTCAGTAACACAAAGATTAGCACCCACTGAGATGAATTGTATTGAGGCTTAACAAAATAGTGTAATTCCTAAATTCAATTCACTGTTTACACTGATTTCTTTATAGTACCCTCATCCTACTGCTTTACCTTCATTTTGTAGGTGACTAGATTACACTAAATTCATAAATTTGTTTCAGTAAGATGATATATTATAAATGCACTGTGTAGTGGGTATACCATTTTATTTTCCCATAGACAAAACAGAGCATAACTACTTTTATTAAACAGGACAGAGGTCAAGTAACACACAGAGTAGCTACAGTGCATATCATAAATCCATCAAGGCAGCTGAATGGGTTAAGTGATGTAAAGTTGTAACCAAGTGTAAATGAGTCTCGTGGCCAAAGATGGTTAAAGGACTGAAATTTTGGCTTAAGTGATATACACCTGTAGCGCTAAAGATGTAAACTGAATGCTGTGTGTAAAGATGTAAACTGAATGTTGTAAACTATAATCCCGCAAAACCCATTTTGATGACATCTCACCGGTCCAAGAAGTTATGTGAATAAACCACTTGGCTTTTAGAAGCGTTAGAAGTGTCAAACCAGTGGTGTAGAAAATACCAATAAAGCTTTGCAGGTAGTTGTATAATGAATCAGTATTCTATTGTCATTGCTTTGTTGTGACCCAGTGCACAGATGTGTTGGAATGTGGAATAAAACCAGGCAACATTTATATTTGAACACAAAAGAGAATGAATAAAATTAGCAATGTAAAGTAATGTACAACAGTTACCCGTGAGAAGAAACACAAACAATAACGCACCCTTGTGTTAAAATATATAAATTGTGTTAATATATATATATATATATATATGTCAATGCATCTATTCCTTAAAGTATATTAATTAAACAAGGCTAAATGCTAAACCCTAATTAATTAGCCTCGCATGGTCTTTGACATTGATCTGTTTAGAAGTGCTAACATACACGATCCATCATCATCATCATCATCATCATCATCATCATCATCATCATCTATGTATCAGCGAGTAAGAGCTAGTCTTTGAAAGTCATATTACACTTTCAAGAATGTGCATGATTGTATTATTTTTATGTAAAGAATTCGAAATGCACTTTTAAAAGAAAATCACTTTGGAACGAAAAACAAAGTTCACGTAATGCCTCCTGAGTATACATTCATGTTAACTCCGCACATAAATATAATGAATACAAAGCTGCTAACGTAATATGACAGTATTTCATTAGAATTAAACAGGCTGATAAATCTGATTACCAGAATTAGATATAAGCACACTAATATTAGTCGGTTATAAGTATAAGTTAGACTTTAAGTCACCAAGGAATGTAATTAAGTTCAACGCTGTCAAAAAAGCTTTTGATCATGTAAAGAGCAATTGTGTGTGCAAAAAAATGTTTGCAAAACAGAAAGCACAATCCTTATAATAAAAATAGATCATTGATTATTGCTGGCATTTTCTACACCTTGTTGAGGCAGATACTCTTTTAATGATCTGTTAGATGATTGTCAGACTAATTCCTCATGAAAGAAGCCATTGATTTAATAAATAAAGTAAATGAACATTAGCCAAAGTTACCAAAAATAATTACAAAGTTAGTAAATATTTGCATTTAGAACATACAATGCTTTTAGAGGACGAAAGGCCCAAACCATAGCTTTATAAAAGATTAAAGTATTTTTTTGCAATCTAACATATCATACTGTATAATATATACTGTATCGTCCATATGAACTCTTGCTAATTTTTGATACAGTTTATATATTACAATGAAGTATAATTGTCAAACATATATAGACATGAATTTGATTTTGAATATTCCTTCAATATAGAACTATATCTATAAATGTTCTTCAGTATTAGGTGATACCTTTTTTATTTGGACTAACAATTTAAGTCATAGGACAAGCTTTCAAGAGTTTTCTCTTCCTCAAGTCAATACTGATTAACACAGGAATCTATGGCTAAAACAGTGTTTGGGAGAGCAGGGGGAAAAAACAAAAAAATAACATAGATGTACGGTAGATAAGATAGGATGAGAAAGTGTTTGAAGACATAGATGGGTGACAAGGAACAGCATGGAGGGGGAAGGGGATGCTGGAGGGGGGGAAGAGGAATAGAGAAGAACTCTCGAAAGCTTGTCCTATGACATAAATTGTTAGTCCAAATAAAAAAGGTATAATTTATTCTGCACTATCGTAACGTGTGTGTGTGTGTGTGTGTGTGTGTGTGTGTGTGTGTGTGTGTGTGTGTGTGTGTGTGTGTGTGTGTGTGTGTGTGTGTGTGTGTGTGTCAAGTAACACAATAACAGTAATAATCCAAAAGTTGGAGTTGGTGCTTCTGCTAACTACTAAGCTGTAATATGTAGAACGGTTATTATTTCAATATTTATAAAAAAAAAATTGAGGAACAGATCATAGGTATAGAAGGCACAATTGCAGAACTAGGGTTGAGGAAAACATATGCAGAAAAGAGAATTTCACCACAATTGAAAATATTGAATTTGAAAGAATTACAGGCTTATGGGTTATGAAATACATTTTGCAAAGAGCTTATTGGCACATGTCAAACTCAAGTTAAATTGCGCTTGTGTGCACCCATGTACTAAGCTCACATTTCTCCATCTGCGCCAGCTGGGTCAAAGGAATTTTTTTTACATTTATTTTGGCACACACAAATGGACTGCAATTGGCATACAGATGTAATGTTATCTACTAAAATAGAATAATTATGTGCAGTACAAAATCACAAAGTGCTTCAAAATTGTCAACCAAGTCCAACTTGGAAGAAACCCTAACCCTAAGATTTAATAGAGTTAGAGCAGAATTGGGTTACTATGTATCAGCCCAAAGATTATTTTAACGCAACATAAATGTTTTATTATATTCTTTAAAATAATGTATTCTTTTCACAGCATGGTTATTAGAAATAATACTACACTTATAATTAATATTTACCAATACTAGTTCTTAATAGAAAAAACACAATTCTATATTAATTTCAATTGTATCAATCAGGTTTTCAACAAGAGAGATGCATAAAAAATCATTGTAAACAACAAATTAGCTCTGCAGGTTTGGGATTTACTTATCAATATTTTCGATGTATGTCACTAGCACATACCAGTGTGTACCTTATTTATGTAATGTATTTCATAATGGTCCGAATAATATATATATACACCGTTTTTCACACACACCGTTTTTCTTCTCTCCTTTTTCTCTGTTCTGATTAAATGAATTCTATCATTTAGGTTTTATATTAAGTTCCATTGTACAAATACTAATAACAGGTTTCTGTAGTTTGTGTTCCTGTTTATTGAGTATATTCAATATTTCGCTTTTAGTTCTCAAAACATATGTTACTTGTGCCAATGACTGTCTTTTATACTAAATTGATATCTTAGGGTATATATGTATGACTGTCAGTTGTCATTGAATTATTGACATTATTAAAAACATTTTAACATGACACTGAGATTAGCACCACACAAGTAAATTACAATCATAATGTGCATGTACTTTCTTTCTACAGCTAGTCGTTTACAAAGAGGCACAAACCCACTTATTCGTGTGTAATATTGCAGGTCACTCAGTGATGGAGTTAAATAACATAAAAATCTTACTTTATGTTTCAAATAATACAACATTAGTGTTAAAAGCTAAGAATTCCAACAATAAAGTCAACTTCACTTTAAGAACTTACCGATGTTCTAAATTTTTACTTGGAATATTTTGCTCAGTTGAGTCATTGTTTTTCTGTTAATCATGAACTAGTTTGCTTGACATCCTTATGTTGAGTTACAGTTTCAACATACAGTAAGTTAGTGGTACATGTCATGCTATAAATAACTGGAATTTATAACACTTTGGAACGTCTCCTTTGAAGTTTTTTCTTTTTTTTAACAGTTGATGCCTAGCTTTCATAGTGCTGTAAATGTTAAATGAACTTATTTGAAATGCAAAACATGTACTATATATGCACTGTTAAATGTCTAATGACCTATTAGATTTAAAAGAAGAAATAAGAAACCCAAACAAAATTGCATCTATCAGTAGTCATCATTACGTTTTATGGAATATTGTTCCTAACAGCCTTTTGATGCAGTAGCAACAATATTAGAAGCAGTGACAGAACATTGATAGTTCCAATTGCAACACTTGTATTACAATAAGCGGTCAATATTTGGATATCCATTGGAATATTTTCCTAACTGTTACTTTACTTTTACAGGACACTTGAGCCCATCCACCTGCACTTTGAGGAAGCACAAGACCAATAGAAAGCCCAGGACACCATTCACCACATCTCAGTTGCTGGCCCTGGAGCGCAAATTCCGCCAGAAGCAATACCTTTCAATAGCAGAAAGAGCCGAGTTTTCAAGCTCCCTCAACCTCACAGAGACCCAAGTCAAAATTTGGTTTCAGAACCGGAGGGCCAAAGCCAAAAGACTGCAGGAAGCAGAAATAGAAAAGCTGAAAATGGCAGCAAAGCCCATGTTGCACCCTGGCTTCAGTTTACCCTTCCCCATCAATTCTCCCATTCAAGCTGCATCATTATATGGATCATCATATCAGTTTCACAGACCAGTTCTTCCCATCCCACCTGTAGGACTTTATGCTACTCCTGTTGGATACAGCATGTATCACTTATCGTGAGAAGATACCAACATACCAACATGAACTATCCAGGAGCAACCTGGTAGCAGTCTGTTTGTCCCGCGCTGTCTGAGCATCAGAAAATCTCTCTGTGTCTTCAGTAGAGGAGGGCAAAAATAACACGGACTGTGGGGCCTCTACTAACTACATCCTCTTTCAATAGGCTTTGATTTGAGCAATATTGTTGTGCTACTGCAAAAATGAGTGTATTCAACAGAAATGAAAATCGTAGAGCAAGTCAGCTATTAGAGGGTTGTTGTTGCACCATCAGATTGACAAAATCAGAGTTCATCACTAAACAGAAGTAGTCGAGTTGTCAGTCTGTACTGAAAGCTGTACTATTTAATTGGGTGTGTAGGTGTAATAACCAAACTGCCTTTGTATTAAGACAAGAAGACAAAAATACAAAATAAACATTTGATGTAAAAAAACAAAAGACATGTAAATAGAAAAAAAACAATAAATAACTAGAGAAGGGGCAAGAGTGTTCCACCTATTGGAAGTGATCAAATAGGTGCAGTATTTCAGTTATTAGCTTTAGGCAACTGGTTCATATTTGTAGGGTATCATGTAAGTGTTACCTAGAGTGAAACTGGTTTGACCTTATGCTCTTAATATGCAGTGGTTGCAGTTGTTTGCTCCTCTTCATGGAAGCTTTAAACCACATTCAGATACAAGGAACTTAAAGCTTACCTTACAATCAGAGTGAATAATGGTCCTAAATACAAAATAACCCCAGCATTATGAAAGACAAAAATATCAAATTAACAGTAGATGGGGATTTATTCTAGTTAGACCCTGCCTTTCAACCATTAAACCTACCATACAGTGCTCCCACTGCAGCAAGGGATTCTGGGAAATGACATGCAAATGGCACACAATGTGTCACCTTTTGCCTGGAATATCCATTCACATGGAACCCATTTAAACTGATGCATGCCGTTCACACAGCTTTTAAGCACAGCATGGGACTCGCAAAGCAAGTACAAACCACTCACAGACATGTTTCAACCTTGATGGGTATCATCAGTGTGAGGTTGGTTTATACTTGCTTTTAAATATTTCTAGGTTGGGTAGGTTACATAAAATGTGATTATATATATATATATATATATATATATATATATATATATATATATATATATATATATATATATATATATATACACATATATATATATATACACACACAGACACACACCAGTTTTGTGTCAGATAGACAATACATAATCCCCTTGATATGTTTTCAAATGCCAAAAATAACCAACAGTGTGGTAATAAAAAGTATTTATGGAAGAGTTAATTTCAATTTTTATCATCCTCTCACATTTCCACCCAAATGAATTTATTTTAATGGTTAAGATGTAGCTTGGAAATGAGAGATGCGGCAGATAAAGAAGAAGAAAAATATGTTTATTGATGGGCCATTTTTTTTAGAAAAATATTTTGTTACATAGGAGGCTTTTATAAACTTTTAGATGTCTTTATATTAATGTAAACTGATCTAAAAATCATGTGTATTTTTGGCTAATCTTTTTTTGTGTTGCCTAGAACAAGAAAGCAAATATGTCTGCAGGAAAGTAATCTGTTGTAATGTTGAAGTATGTTGAGAACAAACCACAACTTTTTACTGTTGAGACAAGGAACCACTGAAAGCCCCATTATTCATTATGTTATTATCATCCCTTTGAAAGGGACACCTTGTAAAATGTTATATATTTTATTGAAGAGTTATAATTTCATATATCTCTTATTTGTAATTAAATTAAAACCTTGTTATGTGTTTTAAACCTGTGTCGATATGTTTCTGTATCTAGCTCTGGGAACAACTACAAAAATGCAGAGAACAATGTAAAATAAGAATAAAGTGTAAGATATATAATTATATCTTTCACATTTTCTACATTATGGTATCTTTTTGGGGGGAATAGTGTACAATGGTAATTCTATTTTGTTTTCAGAATTTAGGCTTGTTTTCAGATTTCATAATTTGTGGTTTATAGTTTTAATCGATCTTCTATAAATATATGGCATTTAGCTATACCATTTAATGGGGGCATGCATGACATATTTTGTTAGATTTACAGTAAAGATTTCAGCAGTTAAAAGAATCCCATTCTGAAAGTTACTCTATTTTTAGAAATCGGGAGTATTATTCATATACATTTCATTTCAGACAACATATTTTAAGAAAATAAATAAATGATGTTAACATATCAACGTAAATGCTTACCATTGCCCACTAAACATTTGTCACATACATGTGACACTGTAATGAGAGAGACGAGAGAGGGAGAGGGAGGTGTTTAAACATTGTATTACATTTTCTGCATTTAATGTAGAGTATTTCGATCAAAATTATAAATGCACATTAACGACAAACTTTTATTCGGTGGCTTCATGTTTCATGTATATGAATAAATAGAAAATATACAAATCCAACAATGAAAAACAGTTCATAATTAAGACAAGCTTTGCCGAATTTTACATTTCCGCCGCGTTGAATACAGTTTTCATGGTCATAGGGAGTTTGCATGGTTTTGTAAACTGAGAATAAAGGAGTTACTGAAACCCTGCAATAGTTCATACAATTAAGGCTCGATGTATATTTGGTGGTTTTGTTACTTGAACCACTTTCGAGTTGCTTCTCATCATCTCAATTTAAGTTCAAAATATATTTTTCTCCTCCAGCCTCATGCGATATAAATACAATCAGTTACAACTTGATGACTAAAACATATCTAATTTGTCAGAATCAATAAATTGTCTATTTTATTTTCAAAGGTAGAATGTCAAAAGATTGCCACACCGACAAAAAGTCAACAATATTGACTTTTCAAAGAATACTGTATTATTATTATTATTATTATAAATAATTATGTCAACATTATTTTTTAATTCAGGTAAATACGAATTATATAATATCCTGAAAGTTAAAGGAGCGTAAAATTACGTCTAACTATTCATAATCCATTGCCTGGAGCTGGCAAGCAGCAATATGTATCATGTCAAAGTTTGAAAAAATACTTTTCTTGCCTTTGTGATAAGATCTTTATTTTAACTAAACACGCTTAACTAAGCTACCCTTGACAAGATGATCACAATGCATGAGATTAAAAAATAAATGATAAATACTATACTTTAACTTGAATCCACTATAATATAGAAATATTGTTTTCAACGTTAAAAAGACACAACTTTTCTCATAGAAAATGTCAGGTGAAGTTGCGTCTTTTTTTTTTAAAGCAGTTTTTTAATATTGCTCAAGACAAATGCGACCTGTAGTAGAAACCTCAGCGCATACGACAAAGTGTCAGCCCATCTGGGAATACATCTCCAGAGCAGACAGAGCAGACCTAACAAATTAACATTTATTGGCAAAGAAGTCAACACCAGTCTTTTATGATTCTTTTGGGGGTTATATCAACCCATTGCTGCAATGAAAAAGCATTGTCTGATTTTCACCTTTTCTTCATTGTGACTGTTTGAACTGATATGAAAGTGACACATTTAACCTTCAACCACATGAATAACACCCAGTGCACATATTGCACATACATAACTGCATTGAACTGTGAAGGTAAAGAAAACTCTATACAGTAGAACTATTACAGCAAAGCAGTACAAATGGGATGAGATGAATTGACAGTGGTTCTTTTTTATTGCTGCAAAGAGGGTGTTGAATGAGTAACAAAAACAGCCTGTGATTGTCCCATATTCCAGTATCTTATTAAATACATGGGAGGATCCTATGCTCTATCAGTGTTTGCTTGAACGCCTATTTATTTTGCAGGTGTCATTACCTGGTTTATTAAAGGACTTAAATGAAGTTCTTTTGGAAAGACGGGTTAATTGGACTGTTCTATTTTGTGAGTAGAGGTGTCAGATCTTAGTCATAATCTCATTAAAGACTTAAATGCGAGATGCCCCAAGCGACTCTTTAGTCAAATGAATTGCAATATTTAAAAAAATAAATAATTGTTGGACCTGTACTAATGCATCACAGAAAACAAGTGTTATATACTTACTGTATACACATGCACATACATATTCACGTGTCATTTAGTGACCGAAAAGCAGAATTATGTCATTAACATACCCTTTTCAAGATATATTTTGGGAAAGGTCCCAGTGGAGCGACAATTGTTTAAACACGCATTTTGTTCACTGAAAGGTGTATGTTCTTCGCTTCTTCTCTGCATTTAAACATTGCATATTGCAGTAATAGCTGGGAATGTTGCAGGAGTGCCACTGCTCGTGTGTATGTGGGTGTGTGTAGATAGTAGCCAGTAACCACACCTTTAACAAAGTAAAAACTGGTATATATCAATGAATGCTCGTCATAGGTCAATAATAGGGTATACTTCACCCAACTTCAAGAGACTGGAGAAGAAGACACAGCACATACACAAGGTAAGTGCTAAAAAAAGCCATATTTGCACAAATTAAAAGTTCCAACGTTTGATTCTACTAAAGATCCTTCATCAGGGTTGTGCAAGTGCATCCCTAAGAAATTCAAACATATATACCCTCACACCTGGAAGTGAACCGGTGCCCATAGAAGCTCAGGTGCCAGGTATTGCAAATCTTAATCATCAACAAACATAAACCAGAATAGTGCACTGAGTGAATACGGGGATAGCTGCTATGTGTGTATTCCTGCCTGTAAGAGCTCAAAATGGCCTGTCTGTTCCAGCCGAGCAGATTGTCAGACAGTAACATTGTAATCCAATAACGTATTGGGGTGATAAAGTGGCAACAGGAAAGAAGCATAGTCTAGTACAAATAGAAATAGCATAATACAGTAGTACTGCAAACAGGTACCTAGTAGAAAACTGGGGAGGTCAATATCCAGGAGAGAATTGACAAGGGCCGATATATATATATACACACAGACAGACACACACAGACAGACACACACACACACACACACACACACACACACACACACACACACACACACACACACACACACACACACACACACACACACACACACACACACACACACACACACACACACACACACACACACACACACACACACACACACTCCATGATAATCATGCATAATGTTACCAAAAGGCCTGGTTATCATTACTGCTTCAGCATTAATCAGAGCATCTGTACTCTGTTATTAAATCTCGCCCCCTCCTCAACCGCAGTACCAAATATAAGAATTTATATTTTGATTTTCTTACAATCAATGCTAGTGAAATTGTTCCCACCTCAAACCAGGTGGATATTTTATAGTTCGGAAAGGAAAGGGTGATGGTCCCAGATACAGAAACTGATAAATCCCAGAAGATGATCTGTATTCTGTAACCCCAATAATTTACATCCCCCAGAATATTATATTAGGCAGCTTAGGTGCAACATGCCTAAACCCCTTGGCTGCCACTGGCTTAATACATTTACAGGGACAAGTACAAAAATACTTCTCCAAGTGTTGACTCAGCAGCAAATAAGATTTTTTTTTTATTTTAAAAACAGATCAATTGGTTTGAAAGGGGTAGATACCAAAAGCACTCATCTTGTTCTGCATTGGGTGGCTCTATCATGTGCACTGTATCTAAGCAAGAGAACACGATCTCATCAGCATTGTCTTTACAATGTTGGGTTTGCAAATGGCACAGTTTAGTTTCTTAACACCAATATGTCACAACATATTTCCCCATTTGCTGGGAAAATATATACTAATGTTAGAATACTAGATAAAATAAGTTATCTCACAGTATTTATGACCGACTCAGTTTTCCTTCACAAAAGACTCACTCCGTTTCTTATACAGATGTATTCAATGGAAAATAATAATAGAAATGTTAACATAAAATGGGTATCTCTCAGATTTGTTTGATTAAATCATGTCATAGCAAAAATAATGTATTGGACAATGAATATATAAAATCCATAAGATTTGAAATAACAGGATTGTGATGTATTTTTTTCAAAGTGGCTGAGTTATAGATTGCACAGCTGCAAAGTCATACCATTCCCAATTTTGTCCGATTTGAAATAAATCCATGGCATTCCTAATCATATAGTTTTTTTTAAGGTACATTAATAAATTGCCACCTTTTTGTTATTAAAGAGTATCTAGTGACCATGAAATTCTGAGTTGATCTTTCATTGTGCCATAAATATATTCTGATCGTACAGTGTATTGAGTATCTGGTGAAAACATTATAATCATAACCAGTTATAATCAGTAAGTGAGAAATAGAAAAAGGGGGGATGACAAGGGAGGAAATAAGACTGTTTACCTCCATGTGCTGCTATTATTGTAAGAATTTATTTTTCCAATGTTTTCTTATACACACACTACCGGCATCCAAAAATGTACAGACTTCCATTAAGTTGGTAGGTAGAAACATACAATAACTTTTCATTTACTTTTCTTAACACTCAAAGAATAGACCATAAGTTTGAATGCTAAATTAAATATACATCATACAACGCTGGGCACAATAGGCATCACAGTGGCAGACGCATTAACAGCCCAAATCTGATACAACAGGGGTAACCTGAGAACATGGGTTTTCAGATCAATGTTAAAAGCAAGGGGAAGTATTTGGCAATGGGATAGGTTTATATACAACGGTTCATAACATGTACTGGGTCCCTATCTGAAAACTATTGAATACTCTAGTGACTTCTTGCAGAAGCGCAAACAGCTTGACATGTGTATGTTTTTCTCTTCCCTTTAATGTACTGTTTTCAGGCCATAAAAGCTCCATACTGCCACTTCTGCATCGCATTACTGCATTCTGTATATCTATATACTGTATAACCCAGTGCATACATTGCAAATGGGCATTGCATTACAAACACTTTTAAGAAAAGATTTGCCATTTAGTGTAGATATTCCTGTTTTAAATTCAGCACCAGTATGTAATTCCTGTATATGAGTTCCTACCTGTAACAAATGTATCCAACGTGTATCTAGAAGGGTTATGGGAATTTTGCAAACTTTTTAAACAGTGCTCCCCTGTGCTGCTATTTTGTGTCCAATTCAGCTTTTGGCATTCAACCAAATACTTTCTTTGTTACTTGAGATGTTTTGTTCCATATTTTTTTTACCGCATGAAACAACAAACATAACTCAAAGCACTGCTTAATTTAAAGACTCAAAGTAGTTTGTTACTTAAGAATGCGTTTACGTATTGCACATGCACACGCTGCAGTGCAATGCACACGCATGTACACACAATCTTGAAGTATTTAATTCGTAGTTGGGTTACATCCTGTAAAGGTTTTTTTTTCTTCCATAATCAACGAGACCGAGGTAAGAAAAATGGAACTAGAACAAGGAAAGGTGATAACTATTTTACCTTCACCTACTGTTCATTAATACCTAGATTGGAGCTTATGTAGATAATGAACCTTTTCCAACTGTTTAATATAACAAAAAAATAATGCTTTCAAACAGCATATTCATACTGCCCAATAATAATAGTCATGGTAATATAATTGCTGAGAAACTATAGATTTGGCATGTGCAACTGAATCACGTGGGCATTATATATATATAATTATTAAATATGTTTATAGCGCTAAAAAAAATAATGTGTTTACTCATGAACTTTACTTTATATATAGGGAATTTTATATATATATAGATATATATATAGAGATATATAGATATATATATATCTATATATATATCTATATATATATATAGATATATAGATATATATATATATATCTATATATCTATATATATATCTATATATATATATATAAAATTCCCTTTATATAAAGTAAAGTTCATGAGTAAACACATTATTTTTTTTAGCACTATAAACATATTTAATGATGTTATGTAACAACTTCTTTAAATTAGTTTGTCACAGTGTACTGTTACCAATATCTGTTTGTGATCCCACTATTTCAGTCATTTCTATGTTCCTCACCAATTGCATGAAAAGGTAAGTGCACATCAATATGCCTATTCATAATGTTAATAATATATTTTTTAGCAAATGCAACAGTTTTTACAATGAAACAGTCATAGATTATTGGCAGTTGTCTTTAGTTGATTTGAGAGGGTATAAACAAAAATAGAGATTCGAAAATAGATCTACATTCAATTTACTGTATCACGGCGATTCATCTTGCTTCTCTACACTGAACACTAATTTATTTGTTAAGTCCAACAATACATCTAATTTACATTTTTGCAGAAGTGTTTATTCAATTGAATGACTTATTTCCCCCTGAAATTCAATAATACCTGTACAGTATTGGAATATTGTCGTGTAGTCTTATAGCAGCATAGAAACAAGTTCTTATTCTCCTCCTAAAAATAGAGACACAAATGTGCAGCTTCTCAGTGAGGACAAACTATATATTAACTTCAGATATGTATTTTCTTAATTTGTTATCAGATTGATTGTTTCCAAGGGGAATTTATCCAAGATTCCTCAATTATACTATATATTGTTACAGTATGGTGATTTTTGCAGGTTTTATTTTCCTAGTAGACAATATTTATAACAGAGGGAGTTTGATAAAGAGCCCCTATGTATTAAGGTACTTTCTAATATACTTTTGCTACTTTGGCACCATATTCATCACCTTGCAGCACAGGGTGTGCTTATATGGAAAAGACGAGTTATTAACACACGCTTCTGTGTCTTGCAACTTCCATTTTTCTTTCCTGTACAACAGTGATGTAATTATATAAGATGGCACTGGCACCTCTGTCTTACATATCTGTTTTAAACAAGGAACACGTTATTAGTTTCTTATATTTTAACCATCCCAATCTTACAAAATAACCAAAGCACGATTCTTTACAAAATTCACCAATTAAAATATGATCATAATAATAATAATAATACAAAGACTCCTGAAGTGCCAACAATTTAAGTGTTCTTATGAAGAGCTCTGTAGCTCTATACAATCCATTTTAATTTAGATTTCAGAAAGCTTTACTTGCATAACAATTCAGTTAAAACTCATTTTCAGAAATGATATGAGCTATGTATAAAATTGTTTTGATATGCATGTCATTTAAAATACATTGGTTACTTTAAAAGTGATATTTAATTTGAAATATATTTGAATTAAGTTAAATATGTCCAACTATTGTCCTAATTTAAATAGACAACATAAAATGCATATATGTTCATTTATTTTACATCTAGTTTCATTAGTATGGATTATATGTTTGAGTGATGGGGGAAAAAATGCTGAAATGCCACAATACAATAAAATACAATAGAATACAATACAAGATTCAAACCACACAAAGCAGTGCAATGTTGTGTGATTACTGAATATTAGACTACAGTCACTCGGACATTAATAGCACAGCATACTTGTAATTAGTTAAGAACAGACTGCATACATATGGACAAAAGTAAATTCATAAAATGTATGTCTACACAGGTCTATTAAAATAACGTATGCATGTTGCTGATAGCATTTACCCTCTCCTATTGTGTGTGTAAAAATAAATGAATATAAGTTCAGGCACTCTCCCTTTCTTTTCTTTTATACTCACAGTAAGTAAACCTATCTACCAGTAGACATTCATGTGTCAGTTTGACTGCTCTTTGCATTCACTCCACCCATTACAGTTATATAAAATATAACTAGAATGTGCTGTCGGATGCTGATTTTCTGATCTTGGGAAATCATATCTTGAAATATGGTACAGTATGTATTTAAACAAGAACCATCAATAATGTATAAACCTCGTACAAATAGGAACAAAAAGCGATAGTAACATCTTACCAAGGCTTATAAAAACCTTCATGTATCAAGAAGTAAAATATTTTGTTTTAAACTGAAAACAACTATACAGCTCTACACCACACACACACACACACACACACACACACACACACACACACACACACACACACACACACACACACACACACACACACACACACACACACACACACACACACACACACACACACACACACACACACACACACACGTAACTGTCCATAAGAATCAAAGTATTTCCATGTCTATAACTTTTTTGTTATTTACAGGGAAGTAATGGATCATAAAGTTACAATTCCAACATTTTTTCATCAGCTCATGTATACTTTTAAAGGGGTTACAGTAAGTTTGCCTGGAAAGAATGAGTTCTGAAATATTTCCAGAATACAAATAATATTTTACAACGCACTAAAAGGAAATTAAAATTGAGGGTGAGACATTACTGCAAAAGTTCAGCGAGTTGGCAAAAAAGGTATATTTTAACACCATCTTTTAAAACTTAAATAAAAAGAAACGTAATTCATAAAAATATGCTGCACGTTTAATTTACAATGAGGTTAAGTAAAGTTGAATAATCCTGATGATATAATAAGTTATTCATATATTTTTAAAGTATCTTGGAAATGTGTGTGTGTGTGTGTGTGTGTGTGTGTGTGTGTGTGTGTGTGTGTGTGTGTGTGTGTGTGTGTGTGTGTGTGTGTGTGTGTGTGTGTGTGTGTGTGTGTGTGTGTGTGTGTGTGTGTGTGTGTGTGTGTGTGTGTGTGTGTGTGTGTGTGTTAGAAAACAAATAAAAAAACAAGTCGAGAAGACAAATATGTAGTCTGAAATTCTTCCTAATGCCAAAAGAAAACCTATTAAAATCTAATTTAATCATGTCAAAAGTAAAAACATCAAAGTAAAGAGGAGTTACTGAATAATGTCCTGATACGGAAATAATAAAACAAAAGCATACATAATAAACTGAAATAGATCTTTTGTCTGGGTTAAACTTCATTTGTTTGATGAAAGAACTTTGATATCACTGTATTACAAACAATTATTATTATAATTTCAAACAACCTGCTGTTTTCCATTACTAGCCGCTTCAACTTTGAAGTTACACCTCATAATTTCCTAAATTAAATAAATCATTTTAACTTTACACTAGGAGCCTTTTAATGGCAGAGAAGGAATATCATTATCTCATTGAAAGCCAATTGCGGTGGCTCCAGTTTGGCTGTAGCTAGGGGCAAAGTGCCGCACCATAACAGACATACTTTATTAGCTTCCCATAACTCTTGACAGAGTTTTTTTTATATATATTTTCTTTGATTTCCTCTTGTTTTAAAGCTGTCCCAACCTTTAATTAGGACCTAATATGAAAAGCATTATTTTTAATGCTGTGTAATTTACCAAAGGCAGCAGGCCAAGTTAACAATGGTTTATTAGTCTTGGGTGTTTCACACAGGGAGAAGAATGCTAGTCCAGCCCTATTTTCATGGGTTGTTGCACTAATTAATACAGTGTCTCAAACTCCTAGGGGTTTTTTTTTTAATGTATGAAAGCTTATGGGGTGAAAGACTTTAGAAGTCCAGCTCATGCTGATGGGTTTAACTTTCTATGATTTGGTTCATGCTGTTTTGATCCTTCTTTAAGAGCAGAAAGCACATAAAGATTCACTCTCCCACACCTCTCTTTCACTTTACTTCTAATTGTAGCACCTTTGGAAGCCAAACAATGTGAAACAACATTACTGGGACATAGCATGCACACATACAGTTCTCTTTGTCAGGGCGTTGACTTCATTCACAATGGATAAAATACAAATCAGGTTATCCTGTATTTTTACTAATGAAATATGTTGGATTTACTTGCTGGCAATGGATGGGTTAATGCAACATGCAAAAAAGAAACGGACACCTGATACCCTGAAATGTTAATACTTATGACATTGTAATACATAACAGATTTTAGTACTTAAAATCAATACACATTGTAAAAATATGTATTCTCACATATTGCTGACAGTGTACAAAGTGCAGTACTCAGTGACAAATAAGCCCTGCTGCAAAGATGTTAGAATCAAATGTATTTATTTATAAAAGGTTTTACCAGGAAGTAATACAGTGAGAGTTACATCTCGTTTTCAAGTATGTCCTGGGCACAGTTATGACATGGTTACATTAAATGAATATGGTTTATAGCACCTGAGATACAGCAACTTTTTAAAAGTTAGAGCTTGTCATTGATTCAGAAATAGGGGGTAGATTCTCAAAAGGTCGCTAATTTTTTAACGTAACATTATTTAATGTTAATGTACTGATATCCATAAAGCTTATCACCAAAGGTGTTTAGCGCTCTGATGTTCAGCTATTTTCCTTAAAAATAACGCAATGATACATTTTAATGTACTTTAGGCTGCTTCGTATGAAAATCATATGGTAAAGTGCATTTTAGCTAACTTTGGGTGTACTCAGACCTCGGTTACTGTTAAAGCATGAGAATAACCCTGCGATATTTAGCGCCTGCCAAAAGCTGCCCTTATTCACATTAGACCATGAGGAGCATTGCATTATTTAGACAAATAGTCTACGAGGGAAGGTCTTAAGTGGTACCCATATCTAGGAACTGTGAGTGGAATTGAACCCTTCAATTACATGTGTTATACTAGCATATTTATGGTGGAACATATAAATGGCTGAAACATAGCAACAGATGCATATTAAATTTTAATTTTTTTCAAGGGATTAACTATTATATGATTGTTAATGATTAAAGGGAATGTAATATATGTTTATGTGGCCTACTATTGTATATAATCTTTAGTGTATAAAATCTGAGTGTACAAGAATGAATCTACATATGACAACAATAATTTCAAGGATACACAAGTAACAAAAATAATATTTTAATACATACAGTTGAGGCACTGCGTGTACAACCCCCCCAAAATATTAACATTATTGACAAACTACAACAAGAGCTATATACATTAACAGGAACAATCAACTTATTTACAATGACTTAAAGTCCATGCCTCTTTTTCAGTAGGGCGCTGCCTCCCACACTTGGCGCTTGGGTACAGCCTCTCCCATGGTGCACACTTTGCCAAATGTGAGGACAGGGTGTGGCCATCTCCTCTGATGGAGGAAGTGGAGTTGACTACTGGATACAAGGGACTTCAGCGAGGGTCATGTGGTACTTAGTACCAAGGTGTCATAAATTTTTTCCAGACCCTGCTGCATTGCCAAGGTGAGCATATTTAATGATTTGGTCACATGGGGTAAACTGGTGGTTATAGCAGTAGTGTGCTGTCTCAATGCGAGCAGCAGTATTATTCTTTGTGAAGTGATACCTGCTCCCACTGTCAGGTTGCTTGTTCCCTTCATCAGTCTAATTGCTTTTGCCATATGTCTGCATGCTCCTGCCATTGGTCTGCATGCTCCTGCCATCGGTCTGCCTGCTCCTGCCATCGGTCTGCATGCTTCTGCCATTCATCTGCATGCTCCTGCCATCGGTCTGCATGCTCCCGCCATCGGTCTGCATGCTTCCGCCACCGGTCTGCATGCTCCTGTCACCGGTCTGTATGCTCCCACCATTGGCCGGCATGCTGCCGCCATCGGTCTGTATGCTCCAGCCATTGATCTGTATGCCCCCGCCATCGGTCTGCATGCCCCCGCCATCGATCTGCATGCTTCGATCATCAGTCTGCATGCTCCGGTCATTGGTCTGCATGCTCTTAATGTATTTCTGCATGCTACGGCCATCAGTCTGCTTGCTCTCACCATTGGTCTGCTTGCTCCTGCCTTTGCGCATTAATGCCTGTCTTGGCCTCAATACAGGCAAGATGGGGTGATGTCTTCAAATTCTTGTCTTCAAATCCAACCCTCTGAATTTCATGCAGCTCCCTCTGCTGTTCTATTAAAATCACAGCATTAGATGTTGCCTGGCATCTTGCTGCATGTGCAGGGTAACCACAGGTGCAGGTTGCTCAGCAGGCTCATCTGTGACCTATGTGAGGCAGATGGTCACCATGGGCGGTTTATGCTCCTCCTCAACATGGGACTCAGCAGCCACAGATGCAATCTATCTGGCCAAAGGCTCATGGCATCTTTATGATGGTTCTGAAAAAGAAATACATCATATCATCAAAGACATTCATATTAAATTTGAGTATATGCAAGCACACTATTGCTTAGAACGAACAGCATTTTTTTTACATCTGTTTAGTTATACATTTTAGCAGTAAAATACATACTGATGCATCCACTTGTATCTATCAGCTGCCGCAGAGCATGTACTGATGCACGGAGTGCAAAGAGTTGACCGTCTGTGGCACAGTGGTTGGCAGCGGTAATGTCCCAATCCTGATTAACATAGCGGGCATAACAGCTTCTGAATGGGACTCTCACTATGTGAATCCTACCGGGCTGCATCAGTCTCTAAGAGACGTGCAGAAAGAATAGACAGAATCACTGACTCTCCCTGTGCGCCTCTAACAGGCGATCGCATGGCTTTTATTTTATTTTAATAACACAGTATTGAAGTAGGGTGTCTCTGATAGTGAACCACGTTCATTTCAGCCTCTGGGACCCCCCTGTTTCCCGAGTTACAGGCCCCGATATTGGATGCTGGTATATCCGCCATGTTTAAATGTCCCAATCTCGTAAATAATGCAGAGAGATACCGGCACCCCATACTAGAGCCTGTAAATCGGGAAGTACACGGTCCCCGTGGCTTAAAATAATGCGGTTCAGATCCGGAGACCCCCTGCTTTAATACTGTGTAATTAAAATAAAATAAAAGTCATGCTATTGCCTGTAAGAGGTGCGCTGGGAGAGTGACTGAATCTGTCTACTCTCAATGTGTGCCTCTTACAGACAGATGCAGCCCGGTATGTTTCACACAGTGCGAGTCCCATCCAGAAGCAGGGACTCCCTCTGTCTTAATCCTAATGGGTCATTAGTCTCCTTACTGGGACTCACTGGCACCGGGATTAGAAACGTGCCCATAGTGGATTTTGTGAGGGCAGTGCAACCAACCGTGTGGCTACATTGGTAGAGGTCCTGATCCAGAAACTGATAATTAACTTGAGAAGGCCTTTACTCCTATGCAGATGAATGAGATCTGAGTCATGCTATTGTTTATTTAACCCCCTGTGGGATGAGCTCCACACACTCACACTGCCACTTGGCTGATTCTTCTCCAGTGTGCTCTGGACATGTGACTGTAATGGACATGAGAGCAGCCAAATGATAGCGGTTGTGGAAGAGGAGGGACTATGAGGGAGATGAGCCTTTAAAAAGCGGGTAGCCATGTTGAGTCAGCTCTGCAAGGACCTCAGTGCTACCAGGTTCAGTTGAATGTTGTAGAGAGTGCACGTTTGCACGTGGCAACAGAAACACAGAGCTCACAGTGCCAGACGTGGATAAGAGTTCAAGCGTCATCGGAGGGCACCTTCAATGGCTATAAAGCACAGTGGTACCGAGCACCCTTTTCGAAGCACAGGCCTGTAACAGTTAGTACACAACGAGCTCCCATGTTCACCATCACAAGCCAACCTACCCAGGATTGGGTGGCTAATACACTACTGACACTGATTCACACCCACACAGCATTTTTGGGGATTGTGTTGTATTTGTGTACTGTGTGAAGTGATCTGTGTGTAGTGATCCTCAGAAGAGGATCAAAAGGTACCAGAATCAGTAAGTTATAAGTAAACTAATTGTATCACACAAACTATGTCTGTGTTCTTCCTGCTGTCTGACTGTTGGCCATATGTGGACGAGTAAGTTAGTAGTAATAAGGATTCAAAAGTTATTTATCTGAGCTAAAAGTAGAGGGGTTACATTTATAACTTTGATGATTATCCCCATTAAAAAGAAGTATACAACTCACATGCTCCAGGATTAAAAACAATGTTGGACCACTCTGGGTCTAGAGCAGGCCTGCACAACCTTCGGCCCGCCGGCACTCACTGTGCGGCCCGCGGCAGCTGCTTTCCCCCCCCTCCTCCCGAGCCCCTCTCCCTGCCCCCGCGAGCCGAGCCCACTCTCCCCTTGTCCCCGCAAGCCGAGCCCGCTCTCCCCTTCCTCCCACGAGCCGAGCCCGCTCTCCCCTTCCTCCCACGAGCCAATCCGCTCTCAAGTGAGGCACTTCCGGTGCCCACTGCTTGCGAGCGAGCACGCGCAGTACCGCGGCCGCTGTGATCGGAGGTGATGTGAGGTGCAGGGGGATATGTGCAGGGGGGGTGATGTGCAAGGGGGGTGATGTGCAAGGGGAGGGGGGGTGATGTGCATGGGGAGGGGGGGTGATGTGCAAGGGAGGGGGGGGTGATGTGCATGGGGAGGGGGGGTGATGTGCATGGGGAGGGGGGTGATGTGCAAGGGGAGGGAGGGTGATGTGCAAGGGGAGGGTGGTGATGTGCAAGGGGAGGGGGGGTGATGTGCAAGGGGAGGGGGGGTGATGTGCAAGTGGAGGTGGGGGTGATGTGCAAGGGGAGGGGGGGTGATGTGCAAGGGGAGGGGGGATGATGTGCAAGGGGGGGATTAGGTGCAAGGGGGGGTTATGTGAGATGCAGGGGGTTATGTGAGGTGCAGGGTGTGAGGTGCAGGGGGGTGATTAGAGGTGCAGGGGGGGTGATTGGAGGTGCAGAGGGGGGTGATTGGAGGTGCAGAGGGGGGTGATTGGAGGTGCAGGGGAGGGTCATTGGAGGTGCAGGGGGGGGTGATTGGAGGTGCAGGGGGGTGATTGGTGGTGCAGGGGGGGAGAATGATGTGAGGTGCAATGGGGGAGAAGGATGTGAGATGCACGGGGGAGAAGGATGTGAGGTGCAGTGAGGGTGGTATGTGTGTGGTGTGCAGGGGGGTATTGTGTGATTGATGAGGAGGGGGAGTATTATGTGTGTGGGTGAGGGGGAGAGATGGGTGCATGAGAGATAGATGGGGAGTATCGCAAAGGTTGATAGTGAGGGGTTCTGGGGGAGATATGAGGATGATGATGAGGGGTGCTGTGGGAGATATATGAGGATGATGATGATGAGAGGTGCTGGAGGAGAGATGATGATGATGATGATGATGATGATGATGGTGATGGTGATGATGATGATGATGATGATGATGATGATGATGATGATGATGATGATGATGATGATGATGATGATGATGATGATGATGATGATTTTACCCGTGCGGCCCCAATTTTTTTTCCTTGGAGCAATTTGGCCCTTCTCGCTTAACGAGTTGTGCAGGCCTGGTCTAGAGGGAAGGGCAACCTGATCACACTAGAGGTCCCCTGCATGAAAGAGGCTGAAATCGGAGGTTTCCATTGGCTTCACTTCTATCGTGACATCCACCGGGGAACCTGGAAGCGTGACTCACCATCTGAGAGACCAAAGCCAGCCGAGTGTGATCGGGACGCCGTCACCTCTAGACCCGGAGTGGTCCAAATGCTGTTTTTAATCCTGGAGCATGTGAGTTGTATGGGCACACTGCTCAATTGTGTTTTACCTTATAAAGCTGTTCTGTACAATGTACTGTATATATATAATTCTGTTTAATGATTTGGGAGTTCTAGTAATACCAGCTCATGATCCAGAGCATATTTAATCTGACAAACGCTTCAATACATTTTCCACCACATTAGTGGGCATTTAAATGACCTATAATCCACATTATTACTCTGTTGCACATTTGCACTGTTATTTTTTTCTTTCTTTACATGATTGTGGGGAGTTTATGCTTTGAAGTTTTTTGTTACGTCTACATATGGGTTGTTGAGAAACAACCACAAACCAGATGCATCTCTCCTACATGGTGAAATAAACACTTGTACATTTTTTTCACTATCGCAGTGTTTTTAAATATATATCCAAATAGGTCTTTGGGTTTGCGCTTTTTTCTCGTTATACTATATAAGCATTTGAAATCTTTGTTTGAATTGTGAAATATTTCATTTGCACTCTGGACTCTGGAGAAAGGTATTGTTGTTTATCTACTGCCATATACCACAATGATAATGTACTAATAGGCAGAATTTATTGGAACCATTATAAAATGTGCATTGAGCAGTTCCTCCTAAAATTACTCTACAACTCTCAAGATAACACTCAGAGAAAAATACAGGAACATCCCCATTTTATACACTTGTTGACTAACATTTAAAGTATCAATTGACAAGTAAATTTTATTAGCAAAAATGTATTTATGCACAAGAGACCACGTCTTCCAAACTGTGTGTAAACTCATTTTTGTTTGCTTAATTTGCTTTTATCTGCATCAGCTGCAAGTAACTTGTAAATCTTCTAGAAGAAGAATTTAATATACTCACCTTCATGTTAATCCTACCTACACTGTAACTTCTCCTAGTCACACTTTCGAAGATGTACATAAGGTACGGAAACTGTCAAACAGATGCAAAACATCTCAATACATTGATGCATATTTAAAAAAAATAACTTAATGGCAAAAATGCCCATCATAGTGTAACGTTGCTGACTGCGGGACAGGATACGGACCCACAGGGCAGAGGTAAGGAGTAGTACACGTACCTTGGCCTGGGATCAGAAGCCTGGGATGCTGTTGTAGTCAGGTCCAGATCCGGGGTCGAGGCAGGCGTCAGGCAAAGGGTAGTCAGGTCTTGTTCCAAGGTCAAGGCAGGCGGCAAGCAAGCGGTAGTCAGGTCCAAACGAGATCCAAACACTGACAGGAAAAACTGTTGTAGAGACAGTGAAAAAACTATAATAAAGCGCAACAAATATTGTGATATACTCAAGCTGCAGCCTAAACACCAGCGGTTTTCCCCAAAATCGCAAATTAAAACCTAAACAAAACAGTGTTCATGGCACAAAGTGATAAAACAGTTAATATGTGCAAATGAACCCAACATGTTTCGTCCCACCGGACTTCATCTGGGGGGTCATGATGAAGTCCGGTGGCACGAAACATGTTGGGCTTTTTTGATGCTTTGAGTCCACTGTACCCAATCTCCTGAGAAGCCCTGATTGGAAGGAGACTGCTGTGACGGCCGTGACGCGGCGGAGTGCCCCCACTGTGGGTGAGAAATGCTGGCAGAGGCAATCGCGGTCTGTTCCTGACAGAGAAGTGGAGCGGTCGCATCGGGTGCTGTTATCTAAGGAGAAGGGTTGAAGTGCGCCCGAAGTCACTTCTTGTTTACTTACCAGCGGGGAGAGTGTGAGTGTGTTACCATCCCCTCTGTGTTGTCTCTCATCTTAAAGTAAATGTTAATTCACTATATCCTTTGCATTTGTGTTTTTTTCTTCATATGAGGGTCTACAAAGAGTCTTATGACCTGAAGAATCTTCTACTTGGAGTTACAGTATTATGTGTTTTTCAGTGCTAACTAACACTGGGTTCATTTGCACATGAACACTGTTTTGTTTAGGTTAAAACAGTGGTAGAGGCAGAGCTCAGCCCGAACAAGGTACCAAGTACTTTGCACGAGCAAAGACTAGTAGCTACTGCCAGCTATTTAAAGGCTAGAGGCAGCTGCTGGCAATGAGAGCCAAAGTGAGGCAGATTTCCTGAGAACAGGTATGCCAGTAAGCAAAATGACCACTGTAGTATCAGTGAGGGTGTGAGGTCATATCCTGTTTGCAGCCATCTTGGATTTTTGGACACATCCCTTATACATAGTGTACATATTATCATGCCCTAAATACATTGGAGTCTATGAATCAACAGACAGTTGCTCTGATTCTTTTCCATTAAAACAATTAGCATTTGGTTAGTGTGAGGAAGCAGGGCTCACGCAACACCTCCTTACCTTGCTCGGAGGTTGTTGCTGCCGCCCCTCGGCCCCTACAGAGGTACCCCCGTCACATGTTTCATCATCCCAGTCGGCGCTTGGTCACGTGGCCACATCTTGCCAGGACGTGCGCAGGAGGAACTTACACAGCGTGCGTCCCCGGCTATAATTTATTCACCCCTCTGGGCTTCTGGCCATGCCCCCTGGATTCTCAACAGTCAGACTCACGCTCCTCCATTGCACAGCTGTTTCCAAGCAATTATGTCAGCCTGCACCTATTACAATGCGCACCATGGCACACCCCTGCTTTGCCTCCCTATGTGATTTGTTCACCTACCTTTATAGCCCCAGTTCTCCCTGGGAATCATTGCTCTGCATAGATTCTGTTAGTCTCATTGGTATTTTGCCTTGTTCTCTTGTGTACTTCATGTTTGACCCGGCTTGGCTTTCGACTCCCTCTCTGGCTCTAGACCCCGGCTCCTTCCTCACTATGCAGTCTCTCTCGTCCCTCGATCACGGCTTGAACCTCGACCTCCCGGACCTTTCGTATCCTCGACCCCTGGCTACGGCAACCACCACGATTCTTCTATCTCCGGATACGGCAAGTACCTTTGTTACTATAGCTAAAGTCTCCTGGCCTGGCTACATAATCTAGCACACTCCGGACACGCTTCCTCTGCTGCGGGTCCGTGTTATTATAGTCCCACAGCAGTAAAAGGACGGGTCTGGTCTGCGGGCAGCACTACCGTGACATTATGCAGAGCCCAACCGACGCAGACCATCCCACTTTAGACCAAATTCACTCAGCCCTGATTCTGCAGAATCAAACCATGTCTAGCCAAATCACTGACTTAGCGCAACGGCTAACCAATCTCTCACTCTAGGAGCCACCACCTAATGGTCCCCCTTCGTCTCTGCCCGAACCTGCAGGCGCTGCCGCACTGGAGCCAAAGATTCCCACGCCAAAGCCCTATGCTGGTGATCCCCAGGCCTGCCGCGGCTTCCTGAACCAGTGCGAGATCCAGTTTGATATGGCGCCTCTTCAGTACTCCATGGGCCGTAAGAAAGTTGCATATGTATATTCTCTCCTAACTGGTGGGCTTTGGCATGGACTTCTCCAATCTGGGAGTTACGCCTGGAAATCACCCACGATTACTCTCGCTTTAGACAAGAGTTTCAGCAGGTGTTCGACACTCCCGCACGCCAGGATACTGCCTTCTCTTCTTCTTTTTTCACGGGGGCACCAGACCGTGGCCAGATATGCTCTGGAATTCCGGATCGTAGCGGCAGTGACCCGTTGGAACCTGGAGGCACTTATCACCGTTTTCTGGCAGGGTTTGACGGTTTCCGTGAAGGATGAACTTGCCGCTCACCCCAGGCCAGGAGTGTTGGAGGAATTAATCACTCAAGCCATTCGGGTGGATTAACGCCTCCAGAAGTGACGCTCCGAACGCCAACGACCCCGCTTTGTACCTATTGTCGCCCCCTTTCCTAGGCCTCTTCCCGTTCCAAGATCACTTCCGTCCCTGTTACCAGCTCTGGAACCTCCCGAACCCATGCAACTCGGGGCTCAACACACTCGTTCCCCGATACAGCAACTTCGCAGGAACCGAGGGCTGTGCTTCGGTGGATCCCGGAACACCTAATTCAGAATTACCCCCTGCGTCCGGGAAACGACCATACCCAGTGAGTAAGAAGGGGCTCGCCTGGGTGCTATTTCTCATTGCCCCCTTTCCAAAGAAGAGCTCCCCAAAAAGCTCTTGATTCCTGTCACTCTCTCGGGCCCTACATTCCGCGCCTCTGCGACCGCCTTTGTTGATTCCAGGGCAGGAGGGAACTTTGTGGATCAGGAATTCACAAAGTGTAACAATATTCTGCTCACCAGGAAAAAAGTTCCCATCGGCCTAGAAGGGATCGACGGTCGACCCTTGAACCTGGCCTTTATTTCCCTTGAGACGACTCCTCTCACTTTGTCTTCCACCGACGGACACATAGAGACCCTCACTTTGGATGTTATCCATTCCCCTGGGACCCAAGTTACCCTAGGCTTACCTTGGCTTAAACAGCACAATCCCCGCATAGACTGGAGGTCGCACACACCTATACAAATGGAATCACCACCTCTCTCACGCAACATACCGGGATCACGGTCCTGTCTTCTCCGAAATCCGACCTACCGGAGCCCTACTCCGACTTCCTGGACGTCTTCTGCAAGACAAGATCCGAGGTACTGCCTCCCCACAGGTCTTAAGACTGCCCGATCGACCTGATTCCAGGCGCTGTACTTCCTAGATCCAAATCACATCCCCTCTCTCTCCCCGAGACCAAAGCCATGGACGAATACATTTGCGAAAACCTTGAGAAGGGATTTATACGCCATTCTTCCTCACTCGCCGGGGCCATTTTTTTTTACGGTAAAAAGAAGGACAATACGCTTAGACCCTGCATCAACTACCGGGGCCTCAACCGGATCACCGTAAAAAATCGGTACCCTCTTCCCCTTATCTCCAAACTTTTTGTTAGACTTCAGGGAGCCAAGTTGTTCACGAAACTGGACCTTCGTGGGGCATACAATCTTATTCGTATTCGGGAGGGCGATGAATGGAAGACCGCCTTCAATACCCAGAGCGGCCATTACGAATATCTGGTTATGCCTTTTGGACTCTGTAACGCTCCGGTAGTTTTTCAGGATTTCATAAAAAAAAATTTCGAGACATACTCAACTCATTTGTTATCGTTTATTTAGATGATATCCTAATTTTCTAAAAATTTTCTAAAAATCTTCAGGATCATGTCCAACACACCAGGCTCATCCTTTCTCGTCTCCGCTACAACCACTTGTTTGCCAAAATGGAAAAATGTCTCGTTCATCAGATCTCCATGTTCTTAGGATACATCATCTCGGATAAAGGTTTCTCCATGAATCCTGAGAAACTTAAAACCATAATTGATTGGCCGCAAACCAATTCTCTCAAAGCCATCCAACGCTTTATAAGCTTATGGAATTATTATCGGAGGTTTATTCAGAGTTTTTCTACTACAATTGCCCCTATCACCGCTCTCACTAGGAAAGGGGTCGACCCCTCAGCCTGGTCTCCCGAGGCAGTCTCGGCCTTCGAAACTTTAAAGCGGAAATTCGTCTGTGCCTATTCTTCGACATCCGGACACCAGTCTGCCCTTCACTCTGGAGGTTGATGCGCCGGATTATGGAGCAGGTGCCATACTCTCGCAAAGGTCTTCCTCTCAAGATGGCTCTTCAGGAGTGGAGGCACCATCTGAAGGGGTCTAGAGAGCCAATTTCTATCCTTACCGACCACAAAAATCTTTTGCATATCGAAACTGCACGTCATCTGGGATCTCACCCAGCTCGCTGGACACTCTTCTTCTCAAGGTTTAATTATACCTTATAATACATCCCAGGCACCAAGAATGTGAAGGCTGACGCTTTATCCAGACAGTTCTCCCCTGAGGAGAGATCCGAGGAGGTTCCCGAGACCATTCTACCCAAAGGACTCATAATTTCTGCCGCCTCGTTTAACATCCTGGACAAGATCCTTAAGGCTCAAAGACACATTCCGAGTGGTCTAGAGGTACCGGTGGGGAGGCTTTATGCTGCCCCCAAATTTCTCCCCAAGATCTTGGAATGGGGCGATTCCTCCTGCTCTGCAGGACATCCCGGCTTCAGGAGGACCCTTGATCTCATCCAACGCACCTTCTGGTGGCCTAACATGGCTAAAACCATCTAGGAATTCACCAGCGCGTGTCCCATCTGTGCACAAAGCAAAGCCATTTGACAGAAACCCTCTGGCTTACTGATGCCTTTACCTATTCTGGAACGCCCCTGGTCCCATATCTCGATGGAATTTATCATTGAATTGCCCAGATCAGAGGGTATGAACACCATTTTGGTAGTGGTAGATCGCTTTTCTAAGCAGGTACACTTCATTCCCCTCAAGGGCCTGCCCACCTCACCCACCCTGGCTGATATCTTTTCTAAGGTGATTTTCGGATTCATGGGATCCCCACTTCCATAGTATTGGACAGGGGCTCCCAGTTCGTGTCCAGGTTCTGGCAAGCGTTCACCAAAAGACTCGGCATTTCCCTGTCCTTTTCCTCGGGATACCACCCACATACAAATGGCCAAACTAAGAGAGTCAACCAGACTTTAGAGCAATACCTGCGCTTTTTTGTGTCCGAGACCCAGGACAACTGGTCTGAGTTGCTGTCCTGGGCAGAATTTGCTATTAATTCTATGAAGAATGAATCTACCCAAGAATCCCAGGATTGATACCAGAGACTGTCAGGGGTCTCCGGGTAGTCCCTGCGGGTGTTCTGTGGCCTTCAGGTTGTACCATCGGTGTCCGGGTGCCTGCTAGCATCCGAGAGTCCCTGCAAGTGTCCGTGGGCCTCGAGGAGTCCCCGCGGGTGTCCGGGGACAACGTGGGTGTCCGTGGGTCCTTGGGTATGCATGTCTTTATTTATATTGCACCATTAATGTGCATAGCACTTCACAGTAGTAATACATGTGACAATCATATAAATAACAAATAATACAAATAACAGATCATGGGAATAAGTGCTTCAGACATTAAGGTAACATTTCAGAAGAGAAGTCCCTGCTCCGAAGAGCTTACAATCTAATTGGTAGGTAGGAAGAACGTATAGAGACAGTAGGAGGGCATTCTGGTAAGTGCATCTGCAGGGGGTCAAGCTTTATGTATCAGCTTGTAACCCCTTAATCACGATAGCGGTTAGTAACCACTCTAATAATTAAGGGGTTTACCCCCCTGCTATCCACCCAGGAGGCCTAACCACCCACCCACTCCAGGAACACCATCCCCACTACCCATTGATTGGCACATTGTTAAAGTGTGCCCATACAATATGGGCATGCTTTGCCACTATACCAATAAATGGAGAAGCTAAAAATAAACAGGCACAAAATAAAACACATTACATAAATAATATACACATTACAAATGCCAAGAAAACAATTGATTGGCACAGTGGGACATCATGCCCATATAATATGGGCATGAATTATCACTATCACAGTCAATGGTTAACCTAAAAAAAAAATCAATCAGCAAAAGGAACAGCAAAAATAAACAGATGAAGACAAAGAAGAAAAGAAAGAAGAAAAGAAACAAGAAAATAACTTACTGTACCTGAGGACCGTGGCTGTTGAGGATCACTGCTTCTTTGTTTGAGCGATTCCCGAGACCCCAGGAATCGGAGGGTGAAGATATCTAAGGCTGCATCCATAGTAGAACACGCTAGTTTCTGTTCTCTTCTTTGAAGTGCATACGGACCTGCAGCGGATATATTTCCTGTCCTGCAGGCAGAGGCGACAGGGAGGCGTGTTGGGGAGTGTGGCCGTGATGTCACGGAGCTGGTTCACCCTCATTGGGCGAACCGCTCACATGTCTCGGCTGTCGCGTGGAAAATACAAGCTTGTTTGTAGCACGAAGCGCCGGTCTCCCGTAGTGCATGTGCACGTACTATGCGCATATGCTTTGGCGTTCTAGTGTTTTCTTTTGCCAGAGCTATATAGCTCGTGCCATATCCTGCAGCTTGGATGCAGCCTAAAGGTTAGAAAAACCATTGAAAGTATGTTATTTTAATTTTGCAGGTTTTTTCATTGTATTTTTTTATTTTTATTCTTTTCATTGCCCATTGCTTGCCAAAGTATTTATGTATGCCCCTTTAGGGTTGTTAGGCTTCCCAGTGAGTAGCTAGAGCATGTGGGTTAACCCCTTTATTACTATAGTGGTTACTAACCACTAAGGGGATTAAGGGGTTAGGAGCTATTAGATTGTATTTTTGATTGTATTGTTGCTACCAACGGAGAACATATGCGCTCTTCATCTTGGCAGGCTGTCAGGGGTAACTTCAAGTTTTATTTACTTCATGCTGCTGATTTATGTTTTATAGGTTATGTGGTAATTGGTGCATCACAAGAATGTACTCAATTATTCATTAGTAAATTCAGAGTATTAATCCAATGTCCACAGTAACTGTATGATACAGAAAGTCACCCTAGGGAGGTATGGGGACCTAGTGGTGCCCACATGGCTTCCACAAAGTAGAGTCCCCTAGTGAGATATCCCCAACCCATAAGATATGACATATACGTAATTGAACACTAAAAAGGTAAGTATGAGGGGCTAATGCCCTGTACCTGACTGTGTGATCCAGACAGGACAAACTCTCCGTCATGCAGTCCTTAGGCATAGAAATCCAGATGTGTAGAAAAAGAAGGAGCACAGCCCCCATATCCAAATGGCTTGAGAAAGTCCCATCGGACGAAACACGTTGGTGCGTTCCCTACCCCATTGCCAAGCTGATTGTTTAATAAATACATTTTCTACTTCATTTAGAGTTGCCCTATCTATTTTTTGCCATTTGGATGTGGAGGTGGTGCTCCTTCTTCTTCTACACATCTGGTTAATATTTTATTTTAAATGAGCAAATGCACAATTATCCATATCTGGATAATAGCAAGCAATTTTGCCCATTACTGTACTGTATGTGTTAGGGGGCTTGTTGGGGGTATAGGCAGTAGGTAGAAGATATTGTAATGTTTATTGAGGGTAGAGGGATTGGGTGAAGGGGGTACTTGGCACAGGGTTAGTGGTTAGGACGAACGGGTGGGTTGTGGAAGGGTTAACCCTTTCATTGCCATAGCAGTTACTACCGCTATGGTAATGAAGGGGTTAAATCATCCTGCAACCTTCACGGTAGGCCTAACCATCCACCCTGGGCCAAGTACCCCCTTCACTCACCCCCTCTGCCCCCAATAAACTTGCTATGGTGTCTTAACCCCTTCATTGCCATAGCGGCTAGCCGCTAAGGTAATGAATCTGCTTTAATGTAATTTTTAATACTAGTGTGCGGGAGCAGGGGGTCTCCTGACTTTAACCACTTTGATCTCTGCCTCGGGAACACCCTGATTTTTGAGTTACAGGCCCTGGTATGGGGTATTGGGTGCCGGGATCGCAGCCATTTTTAATTGTCCGCGTCACCTGACTGGGGGATTTAAATACTGGAGGAGATACCAGCACCCCGTACCGGAGCCTGTAACTCGGGAAACAGGGGGTCCCGAGGCTGTAATCAATGTGTTTAGCTCAGGAGACCCCCTGCTCACTCACACTATTAGTAAAATTTACAATAAAGCAGCTTCAATACCATAGCGGATAGCCGCTACGGTAACAATTTTTTTTAATAGTTTATTTGGGTTTTGATACTAGTGTGTGGGAGCAGGGTGACTTCTGAGGTGAACCGTGTTGATTTCAGCATCGGGGACCCCCTACTTCCCGAGATACAGGCCATGTTATGAGGTGCCGGTATCCCAGTGCAGGATTTAAATCCCACGTCACGTGATGTGGGAGATTTAGAAGCACAGGAGATATCGCCACCCCATTCCGGGGCCTGTATCTCAGGAAGCAGGGGTTATCCGAGGCTGAAATCAATGCGGTTCAGCTCAGGAAACCCCTGCTCCCACACAATATTATTAAAATCAATATTTTTACTGCACAATCGCATGTAAGAGCCGTGCATGGAGACGCAGCATCTCCATGCAGCTCTTCCAGGCTGTAATTCTTTTCTATCAGTTACCGCTCGCTAGGATTTATAGTGTGATAGCACTGTTAAAAAAAGGGTTGGCTGATAGTGCTTTTTAAAATCGTTTAAAAAAAATCACGTTCATTCTTAGTGAATACAGGTACCATTTTTGCTCTGCCATGTTTTAGTGTACGATAAATAAATGCAAAGTCGGCCGACAGTGCACTGATTTTATCAATGCCGTGTGAATAGGCCCCATAGAGTCTGTAGTTTTTTTGATAAAGATTCCAATAATTCCTTCTCTTATTTTTTGTTCAATGAAAAAGTGACTCCTACAAGCCCCACATGGTGGTCATTAATAAATGAATAACAGCCTTTTAAAGGACTGAACGTTAAATGGGTCTTCTCTTATAGTTCACAAAAATAATATTTAAAAATTTAATGTAAATGTGTTTCCCTTAACACAAATCTCATAAAGCAAAAATTAACTTTTTTTTTTTTTTACATTATGACATTTGTAAGCAGAAGGAAGTTAGGCCCGCAAGTGAAATTACACAAAATATAGGAACTAAAGGAAGTTCAACATCACAGGTCCTATATTTTGTTATTTAAAAAATGACTTTTAAACATTATTTAACCATAATCATAGATTGAATGTTTTAAACGTCAGTAACTAGTTGTATGAGTAAAACATTCTGCTTATTTTTGTATGTCTGGCCACAGATGTTTCTGTGGCATAAACAATTGTTTTTTTGTGGTGATATTTGGTCTGTGACACATTACGTTTGGTAAGGGATCCTCAAGATCAATTGCTCAACAAAATAAAAAGTCTGCATAAAGCATAGAAAAGCAGAAAATAATGGCACTGTCTCCCTGATGATCATTGGTGTTTACATTTGATTTAAGTTTCAATGTCAAGTCCAGGATATGTTTAATGTAATTTGAACTCCAAAGCCATGCTTAAGGAAGCACTAGGCTAAGTGATAAGGTTCCTGTAGGTCTCATCTTAATCCCCAAAATTATATATATATATATATATATATATATATAAACACAAAAACAAAACAGAGAGTGCACGTCCCATAGTGTGATCCTGTACAAATTTAATAGGGAAGGGGTTGGTAGGGGGGGATTAAAAACACTTACAAAGTATAAGTGATAAACAAGCATTTTGTGACAACAATATCACCACCGATGCAGGCCGTCCCGTGATGTGTTGGAATTCAGCTGGAACCTTTAGGCAGTGCAACCGACAGTGTCCGTTCTTTTCCGCGATCAAACGAAGTCCTCCACGTAATGTGTCATCAGAGTAGGCCTCAATGCTGCTTCTGCACGCTCCGGCCGTAAAGCGCGCAGACAACGTGATGACGTAATGTCGTAATTTTACGTCCCTGACGCGTTTCGTCACAATAATGTAACTTTATCAAAGGGATTTGTACATGAACAGTGGTGGCCAGATCTATATACCAGCGTGTGTGCAATCCCATTGGTTCTTCAATTAATGATACTTACGCCCCTATAAACGAGCTTGAATATGATTAATTATATCTAAATTATGAACATATGGATTGCTAAACACCCTAATATATATATATATATATATATATATATATATATATATATATATAAAAAATATATATATATGAACACTAGAAAAAGTAGTTTATACTTTTAGTATATACTAATAATAATAAGAACCGAATCAGGACTTTATTTGGGGTTTGGACTATTACAAATTGGACATTCATTTGTATTTTATTTTATTATTATTTTTATTCATTGCATATTTTTGTGATAGAGTGTTTTCAGTTAGTCATTATATACTATAGGATTGTTTTATTTTTGAATATTGGTAAATTGTATAAGGTTTTATATTGTTCACTGGTTTATAAGTGGCGCTACTATATTTCTCTTCTGACTGCATATATAATGCACAGCCGGCACACCATTTGCAAGTAAATAAGTTTTGGTGCTTATCCCATAAAGCAATAACAGACCATACGATACCAGTTGCAACACGACATCGAGGGACAGCACGCAGGTAAGTAAATCATACATTTTCTATATTTCATAGAAGACACAAAAACAGACGTTTTGGTCCCCCAGTGGGACCTTTCTCAAGGTGGTGCATCTATCAAATATTGAAAATTTATGATTTACTTACCTGCGTGCTGTCCCGTGATGTCGTGTTGCAACCGGTATCGTATGTTATATATATATATATATGACAAAATACAAAAGGCGCAAATCAGAGACAACAGGAGGTTAAATGTCTAACACCTGTGGGATAAATACGTAGAATATCCTTATAAAAATCCAGGACAAGATATGATCTATAAAACAGAAAAATGCCAATATAGTGAAGTATGTTTTATCATATAAATAAAGCGCAAGAAAAGTGTCTACTTACAATGTAGCTGTAATAAACAGGCATGTAAGAATAAAATCCTTTCTGTGACTGCAGCAGAGAGGCTGGTGATGTCAGGAACTCCTCTCAGGTTACACACTGTGTTCACAATCAATCCTCGCTGTATCAATACTAACTCTCACATTTCCACACCCACCCACACCATTTATATCCAGTCCCACTCCACACACACCTTGTGTAAAGCACTGTATATACTGTGTGCTCTCCATTCATTTTTATTCACACTGATACACATACACACTCTTTCTTCACTTGCTTTCAGTAACCATTTAACACCTCCAGCCATAAAACACATCAACACCGGGGGACGGAACAGCACAGATAACATTCCAAGAGACACTTTTTTTAAGTTTACCTTTTGCTTCATTCATTGTAACATCGCCGGAAGAAGAGATCAGTGTATCTCGAAAGCTCGCACAAATAAAAGCATTTCGTTAGCCACAGAACGGTATCATCTATTTATTTTTTTATTTTTTTGATTATATATCTATATATATATATATATATATATATATATATATATATATATATATATATATAAAAACAAAAAATAAAGAGTAGCGCTATCAGTGTGATATACAATTTCAATATAATGGTGAATATAGTGTATTGTGAATGTACAGTTAAAACCAGTATAACAGTACTAGGTTATAAATGTAGATTAATTAGTTAATATAAAATAAATATTAAACCATTAACGTGAAATAAAGAACAAACCAGTCCAAATGATGGATACAGTAATGAAAGAAAAAAGTCCAGATGCAGAAATAATAGTCAGTCACAGTATGGAGTAGGCTGCTTCTTGATTGATCAAGCCAGATCAAGGAAATCTATGAGAAAAAGACAAAAAGAAGCGCCAGCTCCATGGCATAATATGGTATGTAAAATTTGACAATTTATTAAAATAGAGAGTGGCCGCCAGGACATGCACTCACTTCAATGGATAAAAAAACATTCATATGAGACAATCTGTATGCCGTGGAAGACTGCAGGAGGTAGGAGCCAGGTATATGATGTGAGAGTATATTTACAGAGACATTTTGCAGGCACAGGTGCCTGCCCCGTGGCGCTTACAATCTATGGTTTTTGGTGCCTGAGGCACAGGGAGATACAGTGACTTGCCCAAGGTCACAAGGAGCCGACACCGGGAATTGAACCAGGCTCCCCCAGTGGCTGTCAGTGTCTTTACTCACTGAGCCACTCCCTCTCCCACTCCTACTTTTATTGATCTACTAGTACCCTTAGTATTCTATCACTTTGCTGCGTGGGAGGCAGAGCTGACACTGATCGGTGAGATTGTCCCTCTACCAGCTACTCCTAAACAGAGCTTGGGACTTATGTACCTGGATTACGTGGAAGCCTAAAGGGAACCCTCCGCTTCTAAAAGAGCCCAGCAGATGAAAGCACAGCCTGATATTACTGCAGATTCCTGACATTGGGTGATCCGCTGCAGCCTTCTCCTGTGTCCTGATACCTGAGTGGTAACAACTGTCATAGTTACAGTTAAATGCCTTTTTACCTTTATCTGATGTACGCAGAACCTTGAATTACTTTTTAATATAAATTGTTCATTCTTACTTCATCATGAGCATTGTGCTCTGTTTTGTGTTTTGTTTTGAACTGGTAGCAGCCTGAAAGCTGACTCAATATCTGCTTTGGATATAAGGGCACATTTTCCACATTTGTTTTATGAACTGGATAGCATTGTCTATTGAGGCATATGTAACTGTGCAAACATGCCATAATTTACTGTCCCCCTGACCCCCTTGTGGGTAAACCAAATGCTGTATCAATTTTTTTTCCCTTTGTCTGTTTTAGGCACTTTCCCTAACGGTGAGATTCTGATGTTTGGCATTGGTGAAGAATGGCCCTTCCATCCTGCCGTTTTAATCTGACTAATTTCCTTTTGTTGTTTTTCACTGACTGTGTGTGACTTGTATGCTGATTTTAAATTCCTTTCCCCCAAAACAACGAACGAAATTAGGAAATCATTTTAACAACCCATCCTGCAACATCTCAGCTTTTTCCTTTCCTATGTACACTCTAAGCCGTCGAATCATTCTATATCGATTCACAAGGTTATGCGCCCATTCTTACTGACCCTGCTATTTAATTACCCCTGTCCTTCCTGAAGCATTTGCTGGCTGAGTACTGGCTACATCAGTAAATACAAATGTGTCTTAACTTGCATTTCCACTCCTATTTGCAGTGCCCTTTATTAAACTGCACATAGGTCCCCTCCTGGTCATGCTATTTTCCTGTGAACTACGCCTTCCTACTGATATGCACTTAATCTGGGTCCCAGGTATCTGAGGAGGTTCAAAAGCACTACCGCTAAGGTAATGAAGGGTTTAACCCCTCCCGCTACCCACCAGGTAGGCATCAACACCCAACATGGTCCAAATGCCACCCACCCATCATTAATTTTTGGCTTGTTTAGGTGTTTGATTTATTTTATTGTTGTGTTGTTTAGGCTTTTGATTTCCTTAATTGTTATGTTAAGGCTTTTGATTTATTTTATTGTTGTGTTGTTTAGGTGATGGGGTTATTTAATTTTTGTGTTGTTTAGGTGCTGTTGTTTTTTTTTTAGCTTGCCCATTTTCTGCTATAGTGGCTTATCATGCCCTTATTATATGGTGTACCACTGTGCCAATCAATGGTTAGAGGGTGGGGGTAGTTGCCCCAGGGTGGGTGGTTAGACCTCCTGGGTGGGTAGTGGGGGGGGGGGGGGTTAACCAATTAATTAGTTTAGTGGTTACTAATCGCTAAAATGATGAAGGTGTTAAGGGCCATTAGATTATATTTTTTATTGTTGTGTTCCTGCAAACTTCATCCAGGCAGGGGTAAGTAGAAGTTTTATTTACTTTATGCTGGCTGGATAATGTTTGATTTTGAATGGGAAAATTAGCTATTATCCAGATCAGGATAATAGTAATTTTTCCCATTACTGTACTGTATGTGTTGGGAGGGTTGTTGGAGGAATAGGAGGTGGGTAGTAGAGTTTTTGACTGTTTTTAATGTCTATTGGGGGTAGAGGGAATGGGTGACGGGGGTAGTTGTCCCAAGGGTGGTTAGGCCTACCTTGTGGGAAGCGGGAATGGTAGTAAAGGGCTTAACCACTCCCACAACCTTCCCGGCAGGCCTAATCACCAACTCTGGGGCAACTAGCCCCTTCATCCACCCCCTCTGCCAGTACGGTTTTGGCATTTTCCTACCCCACGGTTTGAGACGGTTTCAGATTCTTTCTGAATACCGTAATAACACAAATGACAAACTGTTTGACTTGAACATGCCAAACCTTGCTAGGTAGCAACAAACTAATCGAAGCTACTTGAATAGGCCCTAATGAGTCTTACACTAAAATATGGTAGGTTCCTCTCTCTCTTTACACCCTCCACTTCCACAGCATGTCTTTTCCATTGCCCTCACTTGAGTGGTTTCCCTGCTTTTCCTCTAGGAACCATTGCTATTTATTCCTGGCTTGGCATCTCATTTAGGGAATAGGATTTTTGTTGCTTTGCACTGTACTTCTTGTCTTTGTGCCACCATGTTTGTTTTCCTGCTGCAGTTATGGCTGAGATGCTGATTTGACTTCTCTCAGTGTGATGGTAGTGGGTAACCAGGCTACATAATAAAGGTTAAGCCCACTGGTTACCCCTGAAAAAGTGGGATCCTGGTAGCTACATAAGCAACATAGACCAAGGACCAGGGATAATAAATGTAGAAAATAAACTGACCCTGCTTTTTGCTGTTTTCATGTTCCCTTGACCCTAGAACTGTGAGATTTCTTGTGTGTCAGTTTTAGGGGGATATTTGGGTAGAAATTCAATTATTTTGTTTGCAGGAGTTCGGGGGCCGAAGTTACCGATAGTCCTTTAATACTCCCCAGCGAGCAGTGTACCCCAGACTCCTGGATTTTGAGCCCGAATAGCCCAAATCCATTTCCCTTATAAGTATATGGTTCCCCAAAGTGTATACTTCATTAAAGTGTATGTTATAATGTTTGATGCATTTATTAAAAGGCTCTATACAGTCAGGCAGGGCATCAGCATAGACGCTGGCATGTCTTATATAGAGTCCATAGTTCAAAGAGGAGACGGGATGTTGAGAGGTGTCGGGGTGCTAAGTGGCCAGGGCAGGGCGGAGTACTGGGTCTGGAGAACAGAGGCCCCCCGTGGGGAGGACCCTCTGTTTTTCCAGACTCAGTGGAGCCTGCTCAGTGGGTGGCAATTGATTGACTGTGGGGAAGCGGCAGAATGTCGGTGCGTTTCCCATTGGTCGATTCCTATGTCCTGCCCACGAGGCATCCCGAGCTGGCTTTGCACGCCTCCTCCTCTGACGTCAGCCAAGAGACGAGCCCCTGTTTCTATTGGCTTGCAGGGATGAATATCCACGCTCTGATTGGTTGCTCCTCCTTCCTCCATATTGAACATAGCTCAGCGGAGGGTATGTAAGGAGAAACCCCAGTCAGAGAACCAGACGATTATGTGGCTTGAGTCGATGAAGCTAGGGCAGGCTTTTCAAAGTTGCTCTGTCCCAAATAACAGAGCAACTGGCTTCGTTTTGAAGCTAAGAAAGTCTGCCCTGCTAAAGTCAGACGTGAGGACCAAGTTCTCATCTGAGAATGTAGCAGACGCAGGAGTTCCTGCCGAAAACAGTTTCAGGAGTATCTGGACTAGGTCCCGGTCAGGAGTTTCTGCTGAATCTTGGTCCAGGACAAGGTTCCAATCAGGGTAAGCCCTTGCAAGCGGGCGACCTGCACCTAGGAAAGGCTAGATTTCATACTTCAAACCCCAGTAAGGCTGGGCCTTCGCCCGTGTGGAGGCGTGCAGAGGCTGGTCAGCGAGCAGGCGCTCACCTGGACATGGTGGATGGGCCGTGGGGGGCGTGCCTGGGGCGTGCCATGGGGCGTCACGGAGCTGGTTCACTCTCATTTCGCGAACCGCTCACGTGACCGGCCTGTCGTGCCAAAAAATCAGTTTGAACTGATTTCTTGTGCAACGCGCGGCCCCTCGCATGTGCATGCGCCCACATGCCGCATGGACACGAAGACTGCCTTAAGGAAGTCAGTTCGCTCAGCCCGCACGGTCTGCTGTACCATGGCCCCAGCCTAAGTGGGTACATTTCTGTATTTTGTATTTCATTGTATTACTGAGATTTTATCCAATCCCATTTTAAATAACAGCCTTGTTTTGTCTTTTGACTGATCCCAGAAATATAAATGTGTAATGAGACCTGGTCTACTGTGACATTCAGCACAATGAACCAGCTCTTGTCCTTTTGCATCCCATGCTCATCCATGTGAACCAAAAAACTTGTAAAACATGCAAACTTTGTAGAAACAGGTAAACATTATAGACATTATTTTTATCCTGAAAGCCCATTGAACTGTCAACAAGGAAGTGCAAGTGGTCTTCTTTTAAAGGAAGCCAGTTATAGGGGGAAAAAGGTGTGAGCTGTAAAGCTTATAGGTATGCTGTGACAGTAGAGCTTCCTGCATTTGGTTTAGTTTAATGCTAGAATTACTGCCCAGAATAGCAGAGGTTGTAAGTTCTGATCTTATTGGGCCTAACACTAGTATGCCCTTCCGTTCAAGGTGCCATAGACTTGTCAGTATAGGTCTTATGGAAACATTTTATGAGGAAAGTTACTCATTTAAATATTCTTTGCATTTCTCATTAGAATTTCTTCCAGGTACTTTCATTTATGCTCTATTTTTAGCACAGGTATCCCTCCCAATGTTGTTTGGATGGAGAATTGAGGGGATATGCATACAACTTGAGAGACCACGGAGTCTCCCTTCCTTCCATGACAAGAAAAAAAAAGTGAGTTGTTTGAAGTGTTTTAGCCTTTTGTATTTACTACTAGAATTCAGCTCTTTTCCATAGCTGGAATGAAATCCCTTCTAAAAAAGCCTTGTCTGCATGGTTTGGATATGCAAGAAGGGCTTCCAGAATACCAAACCTGAAAATCTGAAAGAAAATTGCTCTTTCTGCACGAATATGCATAACTCTCAGTTACTAGAATATGTTTGTAACGGGTATTCCCTCTATCCCAATCACAGATACAGTGTGTGTGGGTGGAAACCTATGTGTTACCAGGTGTGGTGCATATACCTGTAGGTTCACAAGAGGCCTGAGCCTCCGCTTGTTGGGAACCTGGGGTGAGTCCGTCAGCTCGATCTGATTTAAAGCACCTCCACCTGTTCATGGTTCTAGAAATGTAGAAGGTTGCCTACACAGGACCCACATATACAATAAGTACATACACGAGGATGTATATAACCAGTTTATATATATGCAGCAAGTAACACACTCTTAATAACATACACAACTAACACTCCCCCTAGGGGGTAACTCCACCATGTAACTCAGTCCTCACAGTATCTCTCACTCCACTAGGAGTGTACCTACCCCCCACCGTGTATACCCACACCGTGTCCAGAGCCTAACCCCTTTGTCCCGTGGTCAGCGCTGCCACTATGTGTAAGGATAATGAGTATGGTATACGTTGGTGCACTTATGGGGGTACCTGCCGAGCGCTCCTGCACTCGGACCTGCAAGCAACTTCGCAAAGGATCTGTCGCTTGGTGATTCCGTCTGATCCTGTGTTTCCTCGCACGCGGTCCGCCTGGGGCGATCCCACCCTGGAGATAGTCTCTGTCTCTGGGGGCACAGACTTGAGCCCAAGTCTCTTTTCAGGAAGTGCAGCGTCTGCTGTGTCCCTATCTATCACTAGTACTACTGTGACAGGGTCCCTAACCTAGGGCCTGTCCCTGTAGCACCACAAGCTGGGGAGTGAGAACCTATCTGGGGCCTAGGGGGTTATCTGGCCTAATGCAGTGGGTCACAGACCCCTGCACTCACCTCCTTCCCCTAGCTCTCCTAGTTCAGCACTGACTAGCGTGGGCTCAGCGCGCGAAATGTATCAAGTAAGCCTCTCTGCAGGGAGATCCTAAGCCCTATTGGCTCCCTGGCATCACGTGGGGTGCACAGAGGCTCATGGGACTTGTTGTCCCTGCTTAGAGCCTTCCCTGGTAGGCTAGGGTTTTGCGGGCTCTCCTCGCGCTTTCCTCGCACATGCGCAACTCGTCCGGCCGCTCGAGCACTCACTGCGCATGCGCAAACTCATTCGCAATGGCGGCGCTCTGCACGGGAGCTGCCGGGAACCTCCAGAGTGCTGAAGCACTCCCTGCCTGGCCCCCACCCTCCAGAAGTGCCGGCGGGTCTGCCGAGTGACCCCCGGCAGCGGAGGTAATGAGGAGGGGGGTCGTGGGACAGAGGGACCTGGCTACATCCTCCCCCTGGTAAAAACCCCAATGCCCTCGCTTGGGATACAACTGAATATAACTATGTACAGACGTTATATAATGAAAATATGCATGGCACCATTATATAATAAAAATTGCAACAAAAAATGCGATCTTAACTTATCATCTCTAGATCAGATTGCACATTTCAGTGAACATCACAATGACGGACTGCATTCTGCTGCGAACCCACTGCTGAGCCTCATAATGGGGTGCCTCAATTTGATCATAGGTTACCCGGTTGGGAGGATAACGTATTCTTTGGCTTCTGCGGAGCTGTTCTTCCGCAACTCCCTCTAGGGAGTAATAAGTATAGTCCTGAGGCTCAGCCTCTTCCCTTGAGGGGAGAAATGTCTCTGAAAAGTCTCTGTTTGGCACAAAGCACGGGCCCTGTGGATCCAAAGGTTGGTCTGTTGGTGCCACCGTAGTAGGCGTTGGCCTACGGGGCCCTTTACCCGTAGCTCCTCTGGGATATGCCCCTCCATTGGGAGAATCCCTTTGAGAGGGTCCTTCCATGGGATCTTCCAGGTTCGCAAGATTGGTAGGGTCAGGTACAGTCTCTTGGCCAATCTCTGAGGAATCGGACTCACCGTTGAGCGGTGTGGCCAGTATCTCTGCTTCCTCATTTCCCACTTGTGGAATGGGGAGAAGATGATTACGGTGCAATACCTTTACCCGGCCGTTAGTGTCTTTGATGCGATATACCGGGAGGCCAGGCATTTGAGATTCTATTTCATATACCCCGTCTCTCCATCGGTCAGCCAGTTTGTGTTTTCCCGGGACTCCCAGATTTCGAAGCAGCACAGCGTCCCCAGGACGAAGTTCCCGATATTTGACCTTATGATCGTATCACCTTTTATTTCCAGCATTCAGCTTAGCTGTAGACTTCTCAGCCTGTTGATAGGCCTGCTGAAAACTGTCTTTAAGTCTTTGCACGTATTTGAAATGGGTAGCATTGTGTATTCCATTCGTCGAGACTCTAAGACGTACATCCACTGGCAGTCTCACCTCACGCCCAAACATGAGGAAGTATGGGGAGAATCCAGTTGACTCGTGTCGGGTACAATTGTATGCATGCACCAGGGCCTCCACGTGTCGACTCCATTCAGTCTTCTGAGCACTCTGTAGAGTACCGAGCATGTCAAGTAAGGTTCGATTAAATCAGTCGGGCAACGCATCTCCTACGGGGTGATACGGGGTCGTTCGTGATTTGGCAATGTCCAGCATTTTGAGCAGTTCTCGGATTGTGGTCGTGGAGTTTTTCCGTGATGGCCCATTTGAGAGCAAGGAATTCTAACTTGTGGACAGAGTATTTCTGTTCACTGGGTGCCAGACTGCGACTGATGTAAGCCACAGGGCGAAGGCCCTCGGGGTGCTTCTGGTGCAAGATGGCGCCCAAGCCATTTAGACTGGCATCCACATGCAGAACGTATGGTTGTTCTGGGTCAGCATACGCAAGCACCGGCACTTCAGTCAGACTTTTCTTCAACTTCAGGAAGGCCCGTTCACACTCATGCGTCCATTTATCGCCAAACGGTTGACGGGCCGATGTGGCCTTCCTTCCTGTATCTTCGGGGTATATCTTCAACAGATTGTTCAGGGGTTTAGCTCGACTAGAGTACCCTTCCACGAAGCAACGGTAATACCCGCAGAAACCCAGGAAGGATCGCAGCTCCGTAACATTCTCGGGACGAGGCCAGTTTACGACTGCTTCGACTTTGGCTGGGTCAGTGGTGATTCCTTGAGCTGACACGATGTGTCCCACATAAGTCACCGAGGTGTGAAAGAAGCGACACTTGTCGAGGGACAATTTCAACCCTTCTTTCCCAAGACGGTCTATCACTTTCAGCAATCTCTCTTCATGCTCTTCCAGAGTTCTTCCGAAGACAATGATGTCGTCCAGGTAGACTAAACACTCCCGAGGGTTCATGTCTCCGATAGTCTTCTCCATTAGTCGTTGGAAGGTAGCAGGAGCCCCACATATACCTTGGGGCATACGAGTAAATTGGTAGAACCCCAAGGGACAGACAAAGGCTGTTTTCTCCTGATCCTCTGCATTCATGGGTACCTGATAGTACCCGGATCGTAGATCAAGCACGCTGAACCACTGGCTTCCGTTCAGAGCAATCAGAATCTCTTCAATGCGAGAAAGGTTGTACTGGTCCGGTATCGTACGGTTGTTCAGAGTCCAATAGTCGACACACAGCCGTACGGACCCATTCTTTTTCCTCACCACCACTATGGGAGAGGCGTAAGGGCTCTGAGACTCAATATCCCAGCGGTCCCCATTTCTTGCAAGATGTTCCTTACATCGTCCACATCCCTAGGGGCGATGCGACGAGAACGTTCACGGAACGGAGTGGCGTCATTCAGTCTAATGGTATGTTGAGCGCTGTGACTGCACCCCACATCCATCTCATTCGTTGAGAACACCATCCTTCGTTTATTCAACTGGGCTGTCAGCCGCTCTTTCCACTCAGTTGTCAACGTCGACTCGCCGAAGTTGAAGTCCAAATCGACTAACCGCTCATTTGCTGCCGCCGCATTCACCTGGGGAGTGGTTTACACAGGGCTGACCGGATATATGCAACCCAGACTCTGTCCGGCATCAAGTTTCATCGGGAATGGAGAGATGTTCTGCACATACACGTAAGTTCGTGGAGGAATTTTAGTCGTCCATTCCCTCACTTTGGGTAGTACCCTATACCCTCTCTGAACTTCTTCCTCTGGGGTACTCTCCAGAGAGAAGAGCTGATCATCCTCCTCTCATTCGGGGTAACAGCACCAGACGGCCATTCTTTGCACTCCCCCTGGTAATATGTTCGTCAGTCCGCGTTGACGATTGTAGAGATCCCCGTGATGCTCCAAGGCATATACCCGTTTGCACTCTTCTCGTAAGACGGGATCTAGAAGCGAATTGGCCAGCGGCAACTCGTTGGTCTCTTTCAAGTAGGCTCTGATTACAGCTTGTACTATATCAGTATTGGTTCCCAAGATGATTGGATACTTGCACTGGTCTTGTGGCTCCGGGCATACCATTGCCGCCACATGCATGGGGTGTTTCTTGCCGGTGTTCAGCTGGAGTATTTCCAGTTGAACCCTTACAATCCCATCGATGGGGTAGTCTTCATTACTTAACCCCCTAACCTTCATATGTTCGGCCGACCTCAGGGGGCAGTGTTTAAGGTGCTGGTCATAGAACTTGCGGTATATTATGGTCACTTGTGATCCCGTGTCCAGTGGGGCCGATGCGTAGATCCCTTCCAGTACAACAGGCACGATGGCCGTGGGGCCTACTTGACTATAAGCTTCCCTTGGTGAGGCGTCATCACTGGGGCCGGAGTCAGAAGGGGCATCTTCGGTTCCAGAAGAAGGGGGTTCTGGGTCAGATTCCGCCATGTGTACGTGGCAGACCATTGACCGGGCCGATTTCCCTCTATCGGGAGGGTTTTCCTCTGGATGGCCCTCCATTTCTGGACAGTTACTGGCGAAGTGACCCTTCTTACCACAGTTATTGCACACAACCTCGCGCCATTCCGGACGAACCTTAGACGGGGAAGGTGGTCTGTCGGTGGGTCTTGGCTTGTACCCCTTGGACGGGGCAGCAGACTCTTCCTTCTTCTCCATAGAGCCCTTTCCCTTTGAGATGGAGGGGCTCTTAGGTTTTGTGGTAGAGTGTAGCATAGAATGTGCTTCCTGCATTTTCACTTGGCGCAGCAACTCGGTGAACATAGAGGGACCCCCGTCCATTATTTTGCTGCAGAGCATATTGGCTATGGGGTGAGTGGGGCTTGATCCCCTTAGGTACTGCTTATGAAGTGCTTCATCCATCCCAGAGGCAGGAATCAGCTTACGATTGGAGATAGTCTCTGTCTCTGGGGGCACAGACTTGAGCCCAAGTCTCTTTTCAGGAAGTGCAGCGTCTGCTGTGTCCCTATCTATCACTAGTACTACTGTGACAGGGTCCCTAACCTAGGGCCTGTCCCTGTAGCACCACAAGCTGGGGAGTGAGAACCTATCTGGGCCTAGGGGGTTATCTGGCCTAATGCAGTGGGTCACAGACCCCTGCACTCACCTCCTTCCCCTAGCTCTCCTGGTTCAGCATTGACTAGCGTGGGCTCAGCACGTGAAATGTATCAAGTAAGCCTCTCTGCAGGGAGATCCTAAGCCCTATTGGCTCCCTGGCATCATATGTGGTGCACAGAGGCTCATGGGACTCGTAGTCCCTGCTTAGAGCCTTCCCTGGTAGGCTAGGGTTTCGCGGGCTCTCCTCGCACTTTCCTCGCGCATGCGCAACTCGTCCGGCCGCCCGAGCACTCACTGCGCATGCGCAAACTCATTCGGAATGGCGGCGCCCTGCACGGGAGACTCCGGGAACCTCCAGAGCGCCGAAGCACTCCCTGCATGGCCTCCACCCTCCAGAAGTGCCGGCGGGTCTGCCGAGTAACCCCCGGCAGTGGAGGTAACGAGGAGGGGGTTCGCGGGACCGAGGGGACCTGGCAACATGTTGCTTTGTCTTTTTAACCTCTATTTTATAACTGCACACTTTGCAAGAATATCTGCTGACTAACATGATACGTACTTGGTGATCTTTACACTTTATGTTTAAGTTCAACATTTCCAGATGGCCCCTACAGCAAGTACCATGCATATTTTTCAGTCATCATGATATGAAAAAGACAGGATTCTAATTGATTGATATTTGGTACGAACGGCTTTAGCTAATTTAAGAATATTGTATTACCTTACAAGATGCCAATGTGATCATTCCCACTACTTGGGTAGGCTATCAGTTTGAATCCTCCAGTTCTCCGCACACCCAAATAACAATGCCTTGTAGTCCAAAGACAGCTTTAGCTGAAGCAGTCCATTTAAGTAATTTAGTGTTTCTTAAAGTACAACTTTCTCAGATCAAAGCAGACTCTGAAAGAAAGAAGAGAAGCATTCTAACACTTTAAAAATACTACAGAGCTCTTATCCAAGGAGGATTGGAGCGAGAAAATGATCTAGCAAACTTTCTGTGCCAGTCGTCATAAAGTACATGTTGCCTAAAGAGGAGCAAAAGTTTGCCAGCTTTATCACCAAAATAAAGCAGCCTGCCATCTCTAGTCAATACGGAGAATGCAATGACAAAGAAAGAAGTATGAACATTTGAAACAATGTGTACTTGTGGTTGAGTCAAATGTTAGGATGTATCTGCAGCAAAGATGCTACAGGAAAATGAAGGAAGCTGCTTGTATGATTCAGTCCAGATATAGGTATTACGCCACAATTGAGCAAGCTGTGCACTGCTATAAGCACACCCGCAATGCTGTTTCAGTGCTACAATTGGCTTCCAAAAAAATTCAGGAAAGAAGTACCGAATTATGAATGAAAAGAGCAAAACAATTCAAGTATCTGTGTGTGGATAATAAAGTGTGTATGTGGATAAATTAATGTATGTGTTTGTGTGTGGGTGTGGGAAAGTGTGTATGTGTGTGGGTAATTAAGTGTGTGAGTGGATGGGTAAGTGTGTGTGTGCGTGGGTGGGTAAATAAATGTGGGTAAGTAAGGGTGTGTGTGTGTGTAGGTAAGTAAGTGTGTGGGGTAAGTAAGTGTGTGTGGGTAAGTGTGTGTGTTTGGGTAAGTGTGTGTGTGGGGTAAGTAAGTGTGTGTGTGGGGGTAAGTGTGTGTGTGTGTGGGTGGGTAAGTGAGTGTGGTTGTGGGGGGGTAAGTAAATGTTTGTGTGGGTATGTAAGCGTGTATGTGAGTAAGTGTGTTTGTCTGGTAGGTAAGTGTGTGTGTGGGAAAGTTTGTTTGTGTGTGTCTGGGTAAGTATGTTTGTGTGTGAGTAAGTGTGTGGGTCGCAGAGAGTAGAGAATAGAGGGAGAGGGAGGGAGAGGAGAGAGGGAGAAAGAGGCTCGGAAGGGAGAGTAAGAGTAAAAGAGTAAGTGTGTGTAAAAAGTGTATGTGGGTTAGTAAGTAAGTGTGTGTGGGTAAGTATGTGACTAAGTGTGTGTCGGTAAGTAAGTGTGTGTCGGAAAGTAAGTGTGTGTGTAAGTGTGTGTGTGTAAGTAAGTGAATGTGTATGTGAGTAAGTGTGTTTGTGTGGGTAAGTAAATGTGTGTGGGTGGGTGTGTAAGTACTGTAGGTATGTGTCTGTGAGTAAGTGAGTGGGTAAGTATGTGTGTATGTGGGTAAGTATGTTTGTGTGTGGGTGATGGTAAATAAGTGTGTGTGTGGGTGATGGTAAATAAGTGTGTGTGTGCTTTGGATAAGTAAGTGTGTGTGGGTGTGGGGTAAGTGTGTGTTTGTGTGTAGATAAGTAGGTGTGTGGGTGTTGGTTGCATGTGTGTCTATGTGTGTCGGTAAGTAAGTGTCTGTGTGTAGGTAAGTGTGTTTGTGTGTAGGTAAGTAAGTGTGTGTTTGTGTGGGTAAGTAAGTGTGTGTGTCTGGTGTTTAAGTGTGTGTGTGGGTATGTATGTTTTTGTGTGTTAATGTGTGTGTGTGTGTGTGTGTGTGTATGTATGAAAGTAAGTTTGTGTTTGTTGGAGTAAGTGTGTGGGTAAGTTGGTTTGTGTGTGTGTGTGTGTGTGAGGGGGTAATAAGTGTGTGTGGGTAAGTAAGTGCATGTGGAGGTAAGTAAGTGCGTGTTTGGGTAATTAAGTGTCTGTGTGTGGGCAAGTGTGTTTGTGGCAAGGTAAGTAAGTGATTATATATGTGTGTAAGTAAGTGTCTTTGTGGGTGGGTATGTAAGTGTGTGTATGTGTGGGTAAGTAAGTGTATGTCTGTCTGGTCGGTAAGTGTATGTGTGTTTGTGGGAAAGGGTGTGTGTGGGTAAGTAAGTGTGTGTGTGTGTGTGTGTGTTTGTGGGTAAGTAAGTCTGTGTGTGTAGGTGTATTTGTGTGGGTAAGTGTGTGTGTGTGTGGGTAAGTGTAAGTGTGTGTTTGTGTTGGGGTAAGTAAGTGTGTGTGTGTGTGTGTGTATGTGGGCAAGTGTGTGTATTTGGGTAAGCGCATGTGTGGGTACGCAAGTGCATGGGTAAGTACGTGTGTGTGGGAAAGTAAGTGTGTGTGGGTAAGTGTGTGGCTATGTAAGTGTTTGTGGTGGGTAAGTATGTGTGGACAAGTAAATGTGTGTCCTTGTAAGTTTATGTGTGTGTGTGAGTAAGTAAGTGTGTGAGTGGGAGAGAGGAGAGAGAAAGGAGGAGAGGGGAAAAGAGGCTGGGGAAAGGGGGGAGGGAGAAAGAGGTTGGGGAGAGGGAGAGAGATAGAAGCTGGAGAGAGGGAGAGAGGCTGAGGAGAGAGGAGGGGAATACTGAGGAGGGGAGGGGGAGAATGATGTGGGAAGAGGGTTGAGGGAGATTGAATGGGAGAGAGAGGGTGTAGAGGGGATGTGGAGATGGAATTGAGAGGGAATTGGGAGAATTGGGAGAGGGAGAGAAATACAATCAATCATACTGCATAAATGGGGACATTATTAGACAAATACCATTTTAATATTACTATTTAAGTAATGTAATGTGTCCTAATGTGTCCTGGTTTTTTCTTTTGTAAATCTGGTCACCCTAGTGATATGACACAAGACTCTTAAATGAGAGTCTAAAATAGCATGCTCCTAAACTTGCTTTACAAATAGATATAAGCAACTAAATAAATAAATGTGGTTTAAATATATACTTCTCAAACAGATAAAAAAACAAAACACATGCAGCAAAACTAAGTAAACTGTTTTAAAATAGTTCTGGAGAATCACAGTTGATGAATTTATGAGTCACATAAACACTTCCACAGTGTTCTGTTAAAAAAATGCACCCACATGTAGACATCAAGCCATGGGATTGCAGTGCCAGAAACTGAAATTCCTTATTCATCATTGTGATTAATGGGGTTCAAATTACTGTTCTTTAACAGTGTTGTTTTTCTAAACTACTGTTCAAGAGCATCTTGGCAGACAAAAAAACAGACAGATCCTTGACTTGGATAGGCCCCTGCTGGGGAACAAAGACAACAGACAAAGTGCAGGAGGATTAAGGCCACAGATTCTATAAATAATACAACACAAATTCTAAATTAACGCCAGACTGGCCAATGCCATGTCGAGAGACCCCACCGTTACTGTGGCTTGTGACCCTCCGCTGCTGTCAATTGACCAAAACAGCACTCGTAAACTATCACCCCATGTAGGGGTAGGTGCTTCTACCACCAGCGACCCAACCCAGGCTGAACACCGATTAATACTTAGGCAGCATGCCCAACTTAATATTGTTTGGTCCAGTCATATATACACGATATGTCGAGGTATCTGTACCGTGTTAGCCGAGTTTAATAATAAAAAACGAATAGACTATAACGTTCTGGGGCAAACGAGATTGCTTTTATTTGTGCGAGCTTTCAAGATTGTTAAATACTTTACTCCTCACCATAATTTTCTTGAGATTATGAGGTTGTCTGTATGATAATATGGGTGTTTCAGGGAAGACCTGTTGCAGTCTTTTATCTTTCTGGAGAATGGGTTGCAGTTCCTGGCGATCTTGCGTAGGGCTTCTAGTTGTGGGTTATATGTGACCTGAAACATAATCTAAAGAAAATGCTGGTGAGGAGTAAAGTATTCAATAGTACAACTGAAGGCGGGACAAGACCATGCCAGGACGCAAGTTGCAAAACCTGCGCAATGCTCCACACAGCGGGCACAATACAAATACCACACAGGATTCTGTAGTACAAAATCAGAGGAAGGTTCACCTGTTCCTCTAGCAGTCGTGTACCTCATCATGTGCATGAAATGCCCGGGGGGGTGCTACTATGAATCTGCATCGCCACAGCATCACATGTGGAACAAGAGACAGTCCTGTCGGCGAACATTGCTCTGACTCTGGCCATAAGATGAACGATCTCAAGGTGGCCATACTGAAAGGTAATCTTAGAACACCAAAAGAGAGACTGTTGCATGAATACATATTTATGTAACTGTTCGGGACACTTAGCAGTGGCCTAAACCAAGACCGCCGCTTCATGAGTCACTACCCTGACACCAGAGAACCATCTTTCCATGAGTGTTAAAGGCCATGTTTATACATACTGCGCTATATGAATGCACACACAGTTGTCTCTTACACATACAAATGTATAATGTAATTCTATCCCTATATACCAATAGGGCCCACATAGTAGCTATCCACATTAATAGAAATGCAACACCCTCTTACATTTCTACACCTACCCACACCATTGGTCTACACTCCCACTCCACACACACCTTTTATAAAGAGCTGTTTACACTGTGGGTGCTTTATAAATTTATATTTACACACATACATACATTCACACATACATATTCTTACATCACAAACATCCAGGGACCATTTAACACATTAAATTATAAATTGCATACTGCACAGGGGGGAGGGATAGGCTTCAGTCACAGATACATTCCAAGATGTAAAACAAATATATAATCACCGCGTTTATCCATGTAAGGAGCATGCAGCTGGCGAAGGGATTGGCCATACAAATGTGAAAAACAGAAAGTGAATCCCTGTGCTTCTCCCTTTGGGATAGCAATAAATGGGGAATAAATATTTATGGTGTAAAAATCTATAAGATAAAGGAGACTTTTGGTTACATCCTTTGATCAAATAATGCCAAGCCTGCTAACCACGTCACGGTAAGTTTTACATTTTCTGTTGGGCTGAATTAAATCCTTAGCAGCACGCTCCTAGAGGGCATCACTATTAGGGTGTTATTAATGTATTTCGCCAAATTACCTGCAACTGCTTATTGAGCAGCTGGTGGGAGGCCAGCCCCTCATTTTTCAAGGTACTGGCAGTCCTTGTTTTATAACGCTTCGTTTTACAATGAATGGCTTATCCAACGCTATGCAGTGCATACCTATGTTCATTTTTACAACGCCAAAACGGCTTATCCAACGCTCTTACGACGCTTTGCAAAGTTGTGTATGTGTATATAATATATATATTATATAATATTATATTATATTATTTATTATATTATATTATTATATTATATATTATGTTATATTATATATATATAATACAGTATATACACTATATAATTTATGTGTGTGCTGCATATCTTATTGCCTGCATAAAATATTTTGTGTATTTTAGTGTTAAAAATGCCTTCAGGAACGGAACCTTTCATTTAAACAGTGTTCCTATGGGAAAACGTGTTTCGCTTTACAACGTTTCGCTTTCCAACGCCATTTTGAGTAACGCATTGTGTCGGATAACCGAGGACTGCCTGTATATAATCTCCCAGTATGGTGCCTGTATTTTCACTATTCACTTTACTTGCAGACATGTAAGTATCCTCACTGGTATTTACCAGTTTTTAACTGCACTAGGTTATATAAGCATATGGTTGGATATATTAACCCCTTCTGGGTTTATTTCACATAACATTAGTATGCATTTTGCATAGGGACCTGCTATAATGAGACTTACCTTGACATGGTTAGCAGGCTTGGCATTATTTTATCAAAGGATGTAACCAAAAGTCTCCTTTTGTGTCACCTTCTGTAACAATTGTTTTTTCAGACAAAATGTGACACATTGTGTGCTCATTTGCATGTAATTTCCCAGAATCCCTTGCTGCAGTGGAAGCACTGTATGCTGGGGATAATGGTGAAAGGCGGGGTTGCAGACCTGCATAAGACATATGAATGTGCTCACAAATAATCTTTTTATTTGCTATATGAAATACGGTGGAGGTTTCTTGTTGCCTTTTTCACCCACCATAACTTAAAACATATATATATATATATATATATATATATATATATATATATATATATATATATATATATATATATATATATATATATATATATATAGATATATATATATATATATATATATATATATATATATCAAAAAATAAATAGATGGTACCGTTCTGTGGCTAACGAAATGCTTTTATTTGTGCGAGCTTTCAAGATACACTGATCTCTTCTTCCGGCGATGTTACAATGAATGAAGCAAGCAAAAGCTATACTATAAACAGTGTCTATTGGAATGTTATCTGTGCCAGGAGGTGCACAAATAAAAGCATTTTGTTAGCCCCAGATCTATTTATTTTTTGATTATTGAAGCTCGGCTAACACGGTACTGATACCTCTACATGTATATATATATATGAAAAAGAAAAGAAGTGCATAATATAATACAGGCATACCCCGCTTTAAGTACACTCACTTTAAGTACACTCGCGAGTAAGTACATATCGCCCAATAGGCAAACGGCAGCTCACGCATGCGCCTGTCATCACGTCCTGAACAGCAATACCTGTACCGAAGCTGTGCGCAAGCAGGGAGACTATAGAGCGTGTTACAAATGCGTTATTTACATCAGTTATGCACGTATAAACCGACTGCAGTACAGTACATACATCGATAAGTGGGGAAAAGGTAGTGCTTCACTTTAAGTACATTTTCGCTTTACATACATGCTCCGGTCCCATTGCGTATGTTAATGTACTGTATTATAAAATGTATTATATGTATTATAAAACTCAACTTTATTTAGAACAAGAGAGGCCGCCAGGACATGCACTCACTTCAATGAAGTAAAAACATTCATGGGAGACAATCTGTAAACTTCCAGGGACTGTCGGGAGAAGCTGCAGCCAAATGGTATTGCAAACAAATTGCTGGTAGTATGGGTAATAGGAAGCCGATACATCCGTGATGATTTAAATTATGTATTTATTTTTAATTATGTGTGCACGGATATCCCAATTTGATTCATCATTATAACACTATAGAACTCACTTACACCCACACACTGATAGCGCTACTTTTTGTTCTTTATATGTATATATATATATATATATATATATAATCAAAAAATAAATAGATGATATATATATATATATATATATATATATATGTATGTATGTATGTATGTATGTATGTATGTATGTATATATATATATATATATATATATATATATATATATATATATGTATATATATATATATTCATGTAGAGGTATCAGTACCGTGTTAGCCGAGCTTCAATAATCAAAAAATAAATAGATGATACCGTTCTGTGGCTAACGAAATGCTTTTATTTATGCGAGCTTTCGAGATACACTGATCTCTTCTTCCGGCGATGTTACAATGAATGAAGCAAGCAAAAGGTATACTTAAAAACAGTGTCTCTTGGAATGTTATCTGTGCTTGTCCTTCCCCCGGTGTGGATGTGTTTTATGGCTAGAGGTGTCAAAGGGTAACTGAAAGCAAGTGAAGAAAGAGTGTGTATGTGTATCAGTGTGAATAAAAATGAATGGAGAGCCCACAGTATAAACAGTGCTCTACACAAGGTGTGTGTGGAGTGAGAGGGATATAAATGGTGTGGGTGGGTGTGGAAATGTGAGAGTTTGTAGCACAACTAAAAGTGTGTGTGGATACTATGTGGTCCCTATTGGTGTATATGGATGGAAAAATAAGGAGTATTAGTATGTGTGAGAGACAGCTGTGTGTGCATACATATAGCACAGTATGTACAGACATGGCCTTTAGCGCTCATGGGAAGAGAGTTCGCTAGTGTCAGTAATGACTCATAAAATTTCGATCTCTGTTTAGGCCACTGCTAAGTGTCCCGAACAGTTGCATAAATTTGTATTCATGTAACCGTCTCTCTTTCGGGGTTTTAAGATTACCTTTGAGTATGGCAAACCTCAGATCGTTCATCTTATGGCTCTCCATTCATTTTTATTCATACAGATACACATACACACTCTTTCTTCACTTGCTTTCAGTTACACTTTGACACCTCTAGCCATAAAACACATCCACACCGGGGGAAGGACAAGCACAGATAACATTCCAAGAGACACTGTTTTTAAGTTATCCTTGCTTCATTCATTGTAACATCGCCGGAAGAAGAGATCAGTGTATCTCGAAAGCTCGCACAAATAAAAGCATTTCGTTAGCCACAGAACGGTATCATCTATTTATTTTTGATTATTGAAGCTCGGCTAACACGGTACTGATACCTCTACATGAATATATATATATATATATATATATATATATATATATATATATATATATATATATGCAAATATAGCTGTATGCTCATCTGCATGTCTTAGGCAGGTCTGCAACACCGCCTTTCCCCATTATCACCCAGCATACAGCACTTCCACTGCAGCAAGGGATTCTGGGAAATGACATGCAAATGAGCACACAGTGTCACTTTTTGCCTCAATAACCATTTTTAACATGGTTCCCTATAGGCTTAAGCTTGCTGCATGGTCACAGCTTTGAGCACAGACAGGGTTAAGGTACATACCCAGAAAACCACCCACAGACAGCTGTTTCGACCTTGATGGGTCTCATCAGTGTGGGGTTGATTTTACTGGGAATGCAAGAGAGGCTATGGGATAGGCTAAACCATAATACTGAGTTAAGTTATGGTGAGTAAAAAAAGTGACAAAAACCCTCCACAGGAAAGCAAATATGCAAATATAGCTGTATGCTCATCTGCATGTCTTAGGCAGGTCTGCAACCCCGCCTTTCCCCATTATCACCCAGCATACAGCACTTCCACTGCAGCAAGGGATTCTGGGAAATGACATGCAAATAAGCACACAGTGTCACTTTTTGCCTCAATAACCATTTTTAACATGGTTCCCTATAGGCTTAAGCTTGCTGCATGGTCACAGCTTTGAGCACAGCCAGGGTTAAGGTGCATACCCAGAAAACCACCCACAGACAGCTGTTTCGACCTTGATGGGTCTCATCAGTGTGGGGTTGATTTTACTGGGAATGCAAGAGAGGCTATGGGATAGGCTAAACCATAATACTGAGTTAAGTTATGGTGAGTAAAAAAAGTGACAAAAACCCTCCACAGGAAAGCAAATATGCAAATATAGCTGTATGCTCATCTGCATGTCTTAGGCAGGTCTGCAACCCCGCCTTTCCCCATTATCACCCAGCATACAGCACTTCCACTGCAGCAAGGGATTCTGGGAAATGACATGCAAATGAGCACACAGTGTCACTTTTTGCCTCAATAACCATTTTTAACAACCCTGGCTGTGCTCAAAGCTGTGACCATGCAGCAAGCTTAAGCCTATAGGGAACCATGTTAAAAATGGTTATTGAGGCAAAAAGTGACACTGTGTGCTCATTTGCATGTCATTTCCCAGAATCCCTTGCTGCAGTGGAAGTGCTGTATGCTGGGTGATAATGGGGAAAGGCGGGGTTGCAGACCTGCCTAAGACATGCAGATGAGCATACAGCTATATTTGCATATTTGCTTTCCTGTGGAGGGTTTTGTCACTTTTTTTACTCACCATAACTTAACTCAGTATTATGGTTTATATATATATATATATATATATATATATATATATATATATATATATATATATATATATATATATATATATATATATATATATATATATATATATATATATATATATATATATATATATATATATATATATATATATATATATATATAATAGTAGCACCAATTAGGTGATACTAATTAATCAAAAATAAGATTCAAGGGTGAATTATAAAGGGATAATGATTAGTTAAATTATGAATGTTCTAATAATTTTCAAAAATAAAAATGAGAATGGTGTAACAACATAAATAGCAATATAAAGATATTACTAATAAATGACAAACAATGCAAACACAACTTAAAACATATGCAAAACCCCTCTTCCAAATGAAAGTCCAATGTGCAAATCTTTCAAGGTGACGATAGAATTAAATGAGTCCAGGCTGCTTCATGGGATGAACCACATCCAGTCACAAGAACCTAAAGTGAAAGGGAAACAAAAAGTGCATGCTCCATAGTGCATAAATGTGCATTTATTAAAATGAAGGGGGATGGATATATAATATATATATATATATATATATATATATATATATATATATATATATATATATATATATATATAAAAAATATATATATATATATATATATCTACAAAAACACATACATAGTAGTGCTAAATAGTTATAGTGAATGTGAATATGCGAATAGTGGCTATATATAATAATATTAAGAAGTGATTAAAATTACTTAAAATTTTGATTTATACAGTAAAAAAATATAACATAGTTGTGTAATAAGTGATTGACAATGTCTAAATAAAAACAACATAAACAACCACTTAAAATAGACAGTGAAAAAAATGTGTCACTAATATCTCAAACAGAGAAAAAAATTCCAACCAGTTCCACAAGATAATCCAAATAGAGGAGATTATTTCTATCAAACAATTCCTTAGGAGTACTCTGCAGCTTCTTTGGTGGTATAACCACCCACAAAATACCTAAGAACACAAAACAAAAGGAATCACAGGCTCCATAACATAAATCTGTTGTAGAAGGGGGGTTTATTTAAAATGAAAAGCACAATCCCAAAGACCATCCCAAAGACCTATACCTACAAAGGCTTATAGGACACGTACATGGGGGAGAAATCTCTATACAGGGGACATCACCACGGCTAGAGGGGTCCAGGGTTTTCCAGTAGGGCACCTTCAGAACCGATGTAAGGAGAAATGCAGGCACTCTAAAATAAATTATTACTACTGTGAAGCGCTATGTACACTAATGGCGCTATATAAATAAAGACATACAATACAATACAATACAAATGGTAGTGGGAGAGTACTTAGCTGCCGGTGCTCTGTATTAAAGGGATTCCATGGGTCCAGGGAGAAGCATAGATGTACAGAAAAGAAGCAGGCACACGGGCTTAAGCAAGATAGCTTAATGTGCCAATAGATCCAATGTTTTGGCAGGTTGGTGCTGCCTTTACCACCTTCATAAAGGCAGCATCAAACTGCCGAAACGTTGGATCTATTGGCACATTAAACTATCTTGCTTAAGCCCGTGTGCCTGCTTCTTTTCTGTACCTTTAGAACTTTACAGCATCAACCACCAACTCCTACCATGAGCGGATGTGACCTCTCCATGGTTCCAAGGCAGCTCAGTTAGCCTCCTGCATCCAGCATGTGTGTATCATCTGTACATCCGATCAGATGGTAGAATCTGAAGAGAGAAAAGGACCTCCTCGCGTAGCTCCCTGCATGATGCGTGGTGACATATGTTCTAAGAAATGTTTTCTTAGGGCCCTGGTCGCTCTCACTACATAATGCAGGCCACAACTGCAGGTCAGTATGTTCACGACATAGGTGGTGATGCAATTAACGAATCCCTTAACTTTAAAAGATGGACTACAAGGGAGGGAAGATTGAAATTCCTTTTAACAATTCATAAATGAACATGTAATACATCTCCCACAGCCGCATTTATAATTGCCAGCAGGTTTAAAAGCCAATTTGGATTCTGACCTAAGCTTAGTGGGAGCAAGAAGATTCTTGGTGCTATTAGCCCTTCAATAGACAATGGAAGGTCTATCTTCCAGACTATCTAACAACACTGGATCTCCCTTCAGAACAGACCAATGTTTCTTGATGATAGCTTCTAAGGATCGAGATGAATCACTATATTTAGTGGAAAAGACTACTCAAAAAATCCTCTTTACCCTTGAATTTACAGATCCTTCTATTTTTGTAATCTAGGAGGCGAGCTTCCCTATCTGACCTTGCTGCTTTAGAAAATGAATCCTCAACAAGGGACTTGTCATAACCCTGGGATAGGAACCTCTCTTTTAGCAATTCTGACTGTACCACAAAATCAAACTCAGTGGAGCAGTTACGACGTAACCTGCTGAACTGTCTGAATGGGATATTTGATAGCCATTTAGGATGGTGGCTACTTTTATCATGGATATAACTATTAACAGAGACTTCTTTGATATGTATATTTGTTTGTATACTACAGTCATAATCAATTTTGAGTTTGAGATCAAGACAACCTATCTCAACCTTATTAACAACAGAAGTGAACACCAGAACAAAACTATTACTATTTAAATGTGCACTGGGGAGATCAAGACTAACTACAATTTAGGTGTGCCTTTTCCTTAGAGCAGAAGGGGAGGGCACAAAATCTGCACCCATGATTGGGCAACACACAGACCAAGTCTCACCTGCACTCCTGCCACTCAAGGAAGCTGCAGAGGGGAGGGGTAAACCAAAGATGGGTCTACACTGCCTGCATCTACCAGGACTTATGTGTTAGGGCGGGCAGAGGAATAGCCAGAACCAGCCATGGCTACATTTAGAAAGGAAACTTATTCAGGGATATACAAAATAAGAAAACATAGATTGAATGTTGATTCAGAGAGAATTCTTAGATTTAGAGAATTGTTAGAATTGTATATTATTTACACTGTTTACACAGCTCTACAGACAGGAGAACAAAGAAGATATAGTAAATATTTGCTCACAGGAATACAAAGTCTAATTAACACTTGCAGGAGGGACGGTGTTAATTCACACTCCTCATGAGATCTATTCTTCAGTTACACTATTATTTTCATTCTTACAGTGAGCTATGGGTCAATGCTTATGCCGCCCTTTTAATGTTGCCAGTCGAATGAAGAATGCCGGACTCAGTTATCAATCACCCAGCTGGATCGTTAAGACTTCTGCTTAATCAGATGTAATTGCTCATGTAGCTCCATTTTTGCCCCGGGCCAGGTCCGCCTTGCTCAATTACTACCCAAATAACTGCAATCAATAAATGAGAAATGACATCAGGTTTAAAGAAAGGCATTAAATAGGTAACTGAAGTGGAAACTTCTGACAACCAAGAAAGCATTTAAACAATAATCCCTTCAGTGCTAATAGACCCACAATTTATTGCAGGAACCTTCAACACAGAAGAGAGTTAGGCAGCTAAGAATGAGAAGGAAAGCAATGCCATTTGAACTTCTAGAACTTCTATAGAACATTGATAATTTTCCAAGGATTCACTTATTGCAGTGCTTTACTATTTCACTTTAGTGGGTAACTATTCAGAAACAACGATACCATAGTAACTATAAAGCAGATATATGACCAGAAATGTGCCAACTTGACGAGATTCGCTTTGCACTGTTGCGCTTTGAACTTAAAAAAAAATTAGACATTCACAAAAGTTTCCCTAACTTTTTGGGCACAGAAACAAGGGCTTTTGCTGGAAAGGAGAGGCGAAAGGGAGGGCGAGAAGGAGAGAGGTAGAGAGTATCCATTGATTTTTATACTATCCAAAACTGCACATCTATTCTCTCCCTCTCCAGCAAGAGTCATATTTAAGTTTTGGATGGAAATCCTTTTTTTTTGCAATCTTTGAAATTATGCAACATTTTTTAGTAGGGAAAAACTGCAAATTTTGCATGGTTTCTGTGTTGGGGTGAAAAGTTTGCACATTTTTATATGTGACTATTACAATTGTTATATTAACTCCTAAGTGTTAGAGAAGACAGCAATGTCACAATATATTTCTGGACCCACTGGTGCTTAAGAAACACATTCATCCCTATATCAAGATTCTGGGAACTGAAAGTCTTCTATTTTTTTTAATTCTTTCATTTTTTTACCAGGAAAATTGTACTAATGTGTAAAGTACATCACATTTTTAAGCATACCATTCTCACAAAGGTTCTGAACTTCATGTGAATCAAAAGGTTGTGCAATATGTGAAGCCCAAAGATTGTAAAGTGAGAAGTTGGGCAGATTGCAACACAAAATTGGCACAAGAATAAAGGGATTTAGAGGATTTCCACTGAAGTTAAAGCAGAAATTGATCTCCTGGAGTCCCCACCATGTGGACAGTCAGGTTAAATGATTTTTTAGTAAGTTTCCTCACTGTTGCAGTCATTCACTAAAGCTCAGTATCTGTTACAGTAGTTTGCAGTTTTGGCTATTTTATATTTTATTTATACCATGCTTTAACATCTACAGTGCAATAGTTAATATCCATTATATCAGTGATTAACATATATTGTAATATCATAACTTCATGTTTTACTGTTACCCCTTTTTAGATGTTTATTACATTAAATTGATGTTGACATATTCAAGTATTTATCATTAGTGTATTAGGCAAACTATTTTAACATGTATGCGTCAGTATGAGTCAACTTTCCTTCATTCCTCACATTCAATACCACCTCCACTTCGAAATATCGCCAAGATACACCCTTTCCTCACTCAAGATGCAACTAAAATCCTAATCCACTCACGCCTCAGGTCTTGCCTAGACTGCTGCAACATCCTCTTAATTGCCATTTCCTTGTCTACCTGTCCCATCTCCAATCCATCCAAAATGTGGCTTCCAGACTCATCTACTTCACTTACCACTCCACATCTGCTGCTTCACAACGCAAATCCCTACACTGGCTTCCCATAGCCTCTAGAATGAAAATGTTAAACCCTAGTAAAAAACTTATAAAAGATCTCAAAGATGCTGCCTCCCTTTACATCTCAGCCCTCATCCCCAAATACATACCTAAATGTCCCTTACGTTCTGCCCAAAACATCTGCCTTTCCACCTACCTTATTATTTCCTCTCACTCACGCCTGCAAGACTTCTCCCGTGGTACCCCTTCACACAGAAATTCCCTACCATACACCATCAGACTCTCCCCCAGCATTCAGATATTTAAAATCTCTCACCTTTTCAAGGATGCCTATCTCACAGACCTCTAACATCCAACCCCCTGCATCCCCATTGGGACTAGCTGTGCGGCTAGACCAATCTCCACCCTATTTAATATCCCCCCCCCAAAAAAAAACCTTAATGCAGTGGTTCCCAACTCAAGTCATCAAGGACCACTAACAGTGCATGTTTTAAGGCAATCCTCTCATTAGCACAAGTGGCCCAATCATTGTGACTGAACCACCTGTGCTCAAGCTGGGGTATTCTTAAAACCTGCACTGTTACTGGTCCTTGGGGACTGGGGTTGGGAACCACTGTCTTAATGTAATCAGCTGTCAGGCTGGGCCATATTCCAACCTTAGATACACTCCATCCTACAATGAGAAGCCACTTTACCTTTTGTTTCAACATTGTCCCTCATTCCCTCTAGATTGTAAATTCTCACTAGCAGGGTCCTCATTACCTCTTTGGATCTTTTTATTTTCTTATGATAAGGGAGCACAGATATAAACCAGAAATAGAAAATGCAAAATATGATGCAATATTGTTTGGTTGATATAATACTTATGGATAGATGAAAATATTTAAATCACCCACTCACATGGCCCCAAAGGGTTAACAGGCACTTTGATATATCCCCTGGTGTGTTTATCCTCTCTGTGTCTTTAAGTGGAGTCACTCAATGGGTTCATCTTTAAATGTATTTGTCGTTGGGCCCTAAAATAGAAAAGAGATAGCACTGACTGTTGTTAGAAATGAAACAATTTAGCAAACATCAGATTTAGACTCACACTTTGTAAGCTCTTTAAAGATTTGGATATATAAGAGGAAATGGAGACTTGATCTCCCTGCTCGGGGAACAATTCTCACCGCCGCTACACAGATGATCTGACTCCATAAACTGACCATCCGCGTCTCATTGAATTGCGCGATACCAGGCTGTAGTGACGTCTCCTCCTCTGACTGATGACGCAACATGTTTTTCAATGTGCTTTGTCATCCATTTCCCTCCTCCCCCCTTCCCATCCCTCTCCTCACCCTCTCCCTCCCCCTCTCTCATAGTGCAAGGCGTTTATATAAACAGAGCTAGTCCAACTCAAATGAGAAATCTTTTAGTCCTCTCCTGGACCAATTAGATTAAGATTAGTTCTATTCCCTGGATATCTGGATCTCAGCCACTCAAATGTTGCTGTATCTAAGTTAAAATACGGAAAATGCTTATATCAATAACTGAGGGTTCTCTATCCTGGTTCTTTCCAAACTCCATGACCGGGGATGTCTCTCAAGGGCATTATGCCCACCTTCCCAGTCACTATTGTGACTGGAGTTTTTATTTTAGGGCAATTGTTGTGCCCTTCTTTTTTTCCCTCACACCCATTTTCCCATTCCTCCTCCTGCTCCCCTCTCTAATCCCCCCATCCACCAAGGCCATTACCAAAAAAGACAAATGCTATCACTTCTCCTTAATACAAAAAGATTTAAAGATATATAATGGCCCCCACTGTGGGAAAGTGGACAGCCTACAATTACTCTCAATTCTCTGGATCATGACTAGTCTGGCCTCTTTAAAACTTGTCTCACTGAACGTCAAGGGCCTGCAAACCAATAGAAAATGGAGACGCACTCCAAGAATTTAAAAAAATGAAAGGGGATATTATATTTATACAGGAGACCCACTTTAATGTCCAGGACCCCCTCCCCCCCCCCCCCAACAGATTTAGGAATACCTTCCCACAGGCGTATTATTCCTCATTTTGCAGCAAAAAAAGAGGAGTGACAATTCTAATTAAGAAAGGCGTTCCCTTTACCGCCGAAAAGGTGATCACAGATCCTGACAGTAGATACCTGATAATACATGACTCTCTTGCAGGCACAGAAATCACACTAATTAATCGTTATGCCCCGAATGTGAATCAGGTTGCCTTCATGGCAAAGGTTCTGGAATCAATTGATCCTCAATTCCTGTCATTATTACTAGCAGGCGATATGAATATTGTCCCCTCCCCCGAGCTAGACAAGTCTGCCCCCCTGGGCCACACACAATCAATTCATACCCCCAAAAAAAGGCTAACATTTTTAGAGAACTTGCAAAATAATTCTCCCTAACAGATTTTTGGAGGGTGCAGCATCAGGATCAATGGGACTATACTTTCTACTCCACCCCCCACCAGACCTACTCAAGAATCGACTATTTTCTAGTCACTTAAAATATACTCCATGCATCCTCCCATTCAGATATAGGTCCAATTACCTGGTCAGACCATGCGCCTATTGATCTGACTCTCACTCTCCCCTTTGTCAAAAGCAACTCATGGAAACTAAATAATTCTCTTCTAATTTATCCCAACATAGAAAACAAAATAAAACTAAAACTTAACTCATATTTTATAATAAACAAGTGATTGGTCTAAGATCTAGCGATGCTCTTGGAAGCCCACAAGGCAACAATAAGAGGTGACTTCATCTCTATCGCTTCACATAGGAAAAAAAGCAAATTAAATTATATAAAGAAATCACGGATAAGATCATGAATTTGGAACAGCAACACGAAATTAACCCATAAAAAAAACAGGTTAAATCTCTCAGTGCTACCAGAACAGCAATGAGACAGGCACAACTGGAGAATGTAGAAAGAGCCTGAAATTGATCAACCAGCGGTACTACGATAAAAGGAATAAATCTGATAGATTTCAAGCTAACGAACTTAGAGGTATGAGGTCAGATCACAAATCACCGCAATCTATTGTAAGGATGGTCTAACTACCCATAATGATAAAGAAATAGCCCAAGGATTCACAAAATTCTATACGAAACTATATAACCTGAGCGCCTCAGGAGAAGCCCTTTTAATTCAGAAGCTATTTCAGTCGGAGGTTCTAAATGGGAGAATCATGCAAGAGGAACTAACAAATGCAGATAAATCTCTGAAAGCAGCAAAAACTTCAGGTCTAGATCGGCTATCTAATGTATAATATAAAAAATTCCTTGCGATTCTTTCCCCATATTTGCTGGAAATGTTTAATTCCTTCCTAGAGGGTGATCCAATCTCAACTACTATGTCAACCGTAAATCTGTCGATCATTCATAAAGAAGGCATGGACCCACTTCAGGCTTAGTCCATAGACACTTTGCCCGTGCGCAGGCGCGCTGAGGCTCAGGGAAAGTGGTGCTTTCCCTGGCCTTAGAGCGCGCGCCGTCCGTGGGTGTGTCTGGGGGCGGGCCAGTGACATCAAAGAGCTGGTTTGCCCTCATTGGGCGAACCGCTCACGTGACCGACCCTGTGCTCCGGCGAGCTCTGAAACTTAACATTTGTTAAGACACGCTTCTTCAAGTGTGCGGAAGCGTGCGCGAGCCCCTGCTAAAGCCGCTCTCATTGCGGCTGCAGGGGCTCACTGCCGAGCAGCAGCATGCCTCAGCACGGGTCAGCGCCTAAGCGCTGACCATGCCTGAGGCCTCAATGTGGAAGTTACCGTCCGATTTACTTGCACTGACCTCAAGATCTAAAGCAAGATCCTGGCAAATAGGCTAAACCCTATTTTGCTGACACTAAATCATATATATCAAGTGGGATTTATCATGGGGAGACAAGCTTCGGACAATATCCAGAGGATTATAGATATTATAGACCATGTGCAGCAAAGCTATCCTGTTGAGCCTTGACACAGAGAAGGTGTTCGAACGGATAGACTGGGCGTTTATGGATGGAGCAATGCAGAGGTTTGGATTTGGGGGTCCCTTTCTAGAGGATGTTAGAGCACTCTATAAAAAAACCACAGCCCTAGTCAAGCTCCCGGGAAACAATTTAGATGTGGTTGAGCAAAAATGGTACAAGACAGGGCTGCCCACTGTCTTCTCTCCTCTTCGCCTTGTCAATCGAGTCACTTGCCTCAAAAATTCGAGACTATATAAATATCCAGGGTATTTCAATTGGTGATATAAATGATAAAATATCTAATTTCGCAGACAATATAATACACACATTAGCCAACCCCCAAATATCTGGTTCCAACCTCCAACATCTTCTAACAGAATTCGGCAAAATATCGGGCTATAAAATTAATAATGGTAAATTGGAGGCTCTAGATTTAACCCTTCCAGCCCTAGAAATAAAGATAATACAATTGAATTTTAATTATTGATGGAGCTCCTCCCATATTAAATATCTGTAAGTTAAAATTGACAGATATTATGGCTCTGTACCAATGCAACTACCCCCCTCTATTTAACAGAATCTAAAAGGACCTGGGGATTTGGGATTCATTACAGATATCATGGATTGGGGACTAGTGTCGGTCAAGATGAATATTCTTCCTAGACTGCTCTACTATTTTCAGACCCTCCTGATCCAGATAGCAGGTCCTGAACTAAAAAATTTGCAAAGTAGGATATTTCAATTTATCTGGCATGGCAAAAGACCAAGGATGGCTAGGTCAGTTATGTTGGCCTCAAGAGCAAAGGGGCATTGGGGTCCCAGATGTGCTAAAGTACTACCAAGCAGCACAGCTGTGACAAGTGGTGATTTGGAATGCTGATCCAAAACTATTTTGCTGGCTAGCCATTCAATTTTAATATTCAAGGATTTTTTCTTTGTTAATGTCTCTCTGAGCTCCCGTGAATGGGAGTCTAATGCCAAGATGTTCAAATTGGGTTTGATGAGGTACACTTGGAATATTTAGAACAAAACTAAAGAAAAATATAAGCTCACGTCCTCCCCGTCTCAACTAACCCCACTTTTTAATAATCCAAAATTTCCCCAAGGTTGTGACCCACAATAATTTGATCAGTTCAAACTTAAAATATCAAGAGAATAGCTGATCTTGTAAGAAAAGGGAAGATTCTTAGCTTCCAAGAACTTCAAAGTAAATATGAGGCTCCGAACCTAAATTTGTTGAAATACCTCCAGATTAGGCATTTTCTATTTAAAATATCCCGGAACCTAGCTTTCCCTGAATTTTCAAGTTTCGAGGAGTATTGTAGGAAGGGTACCTATCAGAAGGGATTGATCATGAGGATATATTTGGGAATGGAATCGTCAATAAATACCCCAGACCATAATTATATGCTCAAATGGGCCGAAGACTTAATATTGAAATCGATAGAGATGACTAGGAGGATATTGGGGATTTCGCAGAAAAAACATCCATTTGCATCACAACTAAAGAGAATATATATATAAAATCTTATTCCAGTGGTATCTGACACCAAGCAGATTGAGGCAGATTTACCCAGAGGCGTCCGATGTGTGCTGGAGGGGTTGTGACAAAAGGGGGATTTGGTACACAGTTGGTGGACTTGCCCTGCTATACAGAAATGTTGGCTTGTAGTCTAAAATATTACAGCTGATGTGCAGATCGTCAGGTAAGGAGAGGATATTCACTTCAATCCTTAGCAGCTCTGATACTCACTGGATGCGTGTATCCGACTCGCGGCAGACCTCTGATGACGTCACCGAAGTTCTGTCGCGTCTCCCACCTGAAAAGACTGGTGCACGGGGTCCGCAGAGATCTTCACTTGTAGTGAACAAATGTCCATAAAAACAATCAATTGGCAGTCAGGGAATATCTAAGGCTCTCATTGCATGCTATTTATAGCTAGGACCCTCTCCTGATTGGCTGCTGGAAGATAGGACAGCCCATAAGCATTTCTAACACAACTGATTAGCTTAATGTTGACGAACCCTCACTCTGCATAAAGGGGAGGGTAAAAGGGAGGGTAAAATACAATTTTAATTTCTGAAAACATGACAATTTTATACACATATACATAAAATGTTAAGAAATTTCTAAAACAAATCTAAAAAAACAGAAGAAAAGAATATATTAGTATCGTGACTCATTTAGGAATATTGCATATCAAGACAAATATGTATATATTAGTAAACGGCAGACATATTCAGTGTATAATAATGAGTGGAACAGGATTATCAAACTGAGGGAATATTGCTCATATTTATAAATGAGTTACATATAGTGTTAGATATTTAAAATAAATACATTATTACAACGTGTTTATTGATGAATGAAACATGATGGAGAAAAATCGATTACAGAGACCAAATATCTATCTCTTCATTTAGACCGAGAGGAGCTATGGTTTGCATTTTGTAAATCCACAGACTCTCCTGTTTGGGCAGTGTTTTTTCTCTGTCACCTCCTCGCCTTCCAATCGGAACAGTTTGAATGCCAATATATTGGAGCAATGTGGCATCACAGTTATGTTTATTTTTAAAGTGTCTAGGCACACTGTGTTTGTCCAACCCATGTCTAATGTTTCTAACATGTTCCAGAATTCTGATCCTAAGACACCTTTTTGTGCGTCCAATGTATTGGTATCCACAAGGGCACTGGAGGAGGTAAATTACATGAGTGGTCTTACATGATATACAATCCTTCACCACAAATTTTTCTTTTGTGGTGAAGGAAGTAAAGGTCCTGCGTTCGGGATTAAACATACTGCACGCCTTACACTTCCCACAGCAAAAATTCCCTGATGGTTTTTTGGACAACCAAGGTACCTCCGGTGTTGTGAGTACCGGTGGTCCAATGTCACTTGGGGCTAAAAAATGTTTCAAATTTTTTGCTTTGCGATAATGAAACTCAGCTGGGGCTGAAGAGAAGGACCTAAAATTGGATCATTACATAAAATATTCCAATTCTTATGAATAATCTTTTGAATATTAATACTAACAGAGTTGAATTCAGTAATGAAATTAATTTTAATTTTGTTATCTGGAGGGCATTTTGAGGATTTTACTTTCCTTTATTGTGTTAAGAGTAAATCTCTTTCTAGATTGTCTACTTTTTTTTAGAGATTCAGAAAGTAAGGACCTATCATATCCTCGCTGGATAAATTTCTCAAACATAGTTGTAGACTGGGTATTGAAATCTTCTTGGAGGCTACAATTGCACTTTAACCGCATACATTGACCTGTGGGTATATTATTAATCCATGATCTCTTATGGTTGCTGGATGATAATAATAAGCTGTTATTATCAACTTTTTTGAAAAAAGTTTTAGTAATAATTGGAGAGTCTAATTTTGCTTCCAAACTCAAATCCAAAAAATCTATTGTATTACTGTTAGATTTAAAGGTAAACTTCAAATTGAAGCTGTTTTGATTCAGATACATCTCAAAATGTTTCAGAGTGTCCTCGTTGCCATCCCAGATACAGAGCACGTCATCAATATATCTGCGCCAGATGATGACTTGACTGGCGAATGGATTGTTATTCCAGATATATTGATTTTCCCATGCCCCCATGTATATATTGGCATAGCTGGGGGCAAAGCGAGTACCCATATCCGTGCCAAACAACTGGATGAAAAACTGATTCATAAACAAAAAATAGTTTTGTGACTGTATGAACTTAATTGCATTTACAACAAATAGGCTATTGGATGGATGTAACTCTGTATCGCTCATCTATGTATTGTGTATTGCCTCTACACAATTTTTGTGGGGAATGCATGTATACAATGATTGAACGTCAAATGTGGCCCATCTATAGTTCTCTTGCCATTTAATGGTTTTCAACAAATTTAAAACCGCTGTTGTGTCTTTTATATAAGACGGTCATTTCTGGACATATCTCTGTAGAAAAAGTCCATATATTGTGATTGATTTGCTGTTAGTGAGCAAATCCCACAAATTGTGGGTCTTCCCTGCGGATTATTCAAAGTTTTATGAATTTTGGGCAGATGGTAATATATAGGTATACGAGGACACTCTGTATACAGAAATTGAAACTCTGATTTATTCAAAACAGTGGATATAACAGCATCATCAAGCAACACATTAAGATCACCTAAGAACTGATATGTGGGATCTTGACCCAATTTACCGTATGATATTGGGTCGCCAAATATACGTAGTGCTTCAAATTCATAGTCCTTTCTATTTTGAAGCACTATTCCCCCTCCCTTATCTGCTTGTCGTATAATTAATTCCTTGTTGTCCTGTAATTCTTTTAAAGCTAAATACTCCTCGTGTTTAAGATTATGTTTCATATCTGTTGTTTTATGGTTTTTAACTAGCAATGAAAATTAATTATTTACCACGTTGAAAAATGAATCGATCAAACTGCCTTTGCTATGGTCCCGATGACAAGGGTGAGTTGACTGCCCCAGGGGTGTCGGGTGTGAGCTTCCAGGTGACCGCGGAGAATGGTAGCTCCTTAAGTCTGGTCACCAGGGTGATTGGCTCCACTCGGCATCGCATCCTGGCGGAGGTGTCCCCCTTAGAAGAATTCTGTCCAGTGGTAAGAGTGGACCAGTACCCACCGCCTATCGTCCAGGTGAAGAGGAAAGACAGCCCCATCATGATGTCCAGTGATGCCATAAGTATTACTGTGATTGAACTGAGTGTGAGCCCATGCGCTCCAACCCAATTGGTCCCAGGACTGGGATCCAACGCTCCCGAGTGTCCAGAAAGTGAGTGGACTTCCCCAGAAGTGTTGGGGACAGTTCCCAAGACAGCCGAGGTGGGAACTGACAGCGTCCCCGAGGACCTGTTGGCCACCGTGAATCACCGCAGTGGTGAGGCACCAACCCTTTACCCCCTGCAGGATGTGGTAAAGACATTGAGTACGGAGACTTTGCTAATCGCTCACTTCCCAGTGGAAGCCTCCCAAGTGCTTAGGGACAAGGACTGTGTTGTGAGTGATCCCGTGAAATTCGCCTCCTTTAAGCACAAAAAGGAGCGCTCCATTCACCATGTGGTGGACCGCGGAAAAGGTCAATGTCTCCTGGCCTACCGCATCCATGCCGCGGATGGCTGGGTAAAGGTCTGGCCAAGAGACACTGTGCTATTCCTTCCACCAGGGGGAAGGAGTAGTATGGAACCAGTGACTGTTACCCCAGAGCATGATTTCCAAGAGATTACCCAGGCAGAGGCTCAAAAAGTCAAAGTGAGGTACCCCCACATTATCAGTTAGGGGCACCCCACAATTGGTCTCAACAAACAGCTAACACTCAGCTGGCCTCGGGTATTACTGTGGTTGTTATGTGGTGTACCAATTCATACAAAGCATATGTGATAAGTTGTATATATCATGCCCTGCATTTTTATTATATAACTTTGTGCTGGGTGACGCTGTCCTCCAAGCGGGTATTTTCACCAGGGGGAGAGTGTAAGGAGGTCACTCCCGGTATCCCTGATTTTCCTTTGCCCCCTGTCTTACCCCTGTGGCAGTGGGAGAAGGGGACGGCGACTTCTCCCGGTGGGCGCCGCCATCATGGTTGTGGCGCAAGGTTCGCGCAATGCGCAGAGGTTGGCAAGGGTAGCGGTGGCCATTACAAGTGTGCAGGAGCTCTGGGAAGTTGAGCAGGCGCAGTTAAGCGTAGCGGCGGCCATTACAGCTTCGCACAGGTGCAGGAGAGATCACACACGCGGTTCCAATAGGAAAGAGGTCCTGAGTGGACTACATCTCCCAGCAGCCTCTGGGGAATGCCCTATGATCCATGTCACCTGCAGCCAGCCAGCCACTGAGACTTGCAGATTCTCTGCAGCAGGGGATTTGATACAATGGTGTGTGCAGAATCAGGAAGCAGACTGTGAAGGACATGAGGCAGTGAGACTGAGGATACAGAGGGGGAAAAAAGGGGGGCAGAGAGCTGCGATCTTCTGCCCTAGGCCAGAAATCCCCAGGCTAGAGCTGAGGCTCTGACTCCCCACTAGTGAGGGTGGGTGGTCACAGGGACAGGCCCTAGGATAGGGACCTATCACATTAAAGAAGGAGAAGGAGCTCTGCGTGTAGGGAGGCAAGTAGCCCCTACATTAGGCCATATACCCCAGGCCCAGTTATGCCCTGAGTCATTGAAAGGTTGGAGCTGCTACAGGGACATGCCCTAGATAGGGAACGGATCCCCTCAGCAGTCAGGTGTGTTATAAGATAGTCAGGGACACAGCTGTGTGCACGTGGCCTGGCAAGTTTGGTCTGGGAACAGACCTCTTCGGGAAAGAGACAGTCTCCACGGTGGGAGCGTCTGGTGGGACATCACCCCACGCGGAGGCAGGTTTCATCGCAGGATCAGCGGATCCTTTGTGAAGAGGTACAGCACCACACTGACAGGTAGTCAGATACACCTACCCACCTCAATCTCACTTAGGGTGGGGGTAAGAGGGCTACATCAGTATAATTTGTAACTTTCCATGTCTAAAGTCTCATGTTACATGTACTAAATCATGGAATTTGCAGGAGCCACTCTGCCGCCACCGTTTAGCCGCCACCGTTCAGCTGCCACGGACATTCAGCCGTCAGCTTTTAGGCCCTAAGGAAAGTGATTAGCATTAGGAGTTAACTGTAGCAGTTTTAAAGTAAGGGATTAAGCTTTTTAGGTTAAGGGGTTATGGGTTTTAGGGTAATGGGTTACGTTTAGGGGTTTTAAAGCAAAGCGTTAAGGTTTTTAGGGTAAAGATTGGCATTAGATGTTAAGGTTAGGGTAAGAGTTGTGGTTTAGGGTAATGTTAAGGGGTTATGGTTTACATTACTTTGGGGGCAAATGGATTGGCGGCTAAATATCCCGGCAGCGGCGGCGAAAGATCATAGACGCCGTGAATCATGAGGCAGGAAAACAATTTGAAGTCACTGTACAGAGAATAAACATATTAAATTTGCAAGGGTACATTAATAAAAATAGGTTGTCATATGTCATAGAAATATACAATGTTGGTTGCCTTAGTGGTGATAGGGATACTCCCCTTTCTTTTTTTTATGCTGGAGAATGGTAGAAATATCAGCGCATAAATTTGCAGGCTACTAATCATTTCCAACAGCAAAAAACGAATGGCGCACAGCCAGGGAGCCAGGTGTGGAATAAAAAGTTTTCTTTTATTTCAGCATGGTATGAGACAAAATCCCTTGGGGGACACAGGCAAAATCCTCCTACGCGTTTCGGACCAACGGGTCCTTTATCAAGGAGTATGGGGTCTGCTATGGGGTCCCGACAGAGAGTAAGGGAATGGCATTTCCCTTCATGGCTCACTGTGAGCATGTGCGAGTGACGCTAGGGGGCGGTCCTTACCCACAATCCTGAGGGTTGTTGGAGCGACGCACCGGATGACGTCACGCGCATGCGCAGTGGGCCCGTGGCACGATTTTTTCACAGATTGTTTTAATTTGCCTATCAAACATTTGCCTATCAAACATTAGGTATTTAAGGTGCCCACCCAAAGCAGACCCCATACTCCTTGATAAAGGACCCGTTGGTCCGAAACGCGTAGGAGGATTTTGCCTGTGTCCGCCAAGGGGTGATTTTGTCTCATACCATGCTGAAATAAAAGAAAACTTTTTATTCCACACCTGGCTCCCTGGCTGTGCGCCATTCGTTTTTTGCTGTTGGATACTTCTGGATTCTGGATCCTTTAGGCTTGCACGCCAGCTGAGGAAACCCTGGAGATGACGTGAGTGGGGTTTATTGGTTTAGACTATTATCGTTAAGTTTGACTTATTGTCACTGATACTTACAAGTCTTAAAGTACCTACCCACTCCCACTGGTTTCTCCAGGGTCTATAATAATATTATTTATATACTGGATGGAGTAGCTGCGGGTTGGAGCACCCCAATTCTTTCCCCTACTAATCATTTCCACAATGTCGTTCTCTTATTGTAAAAGCATTAAAATGAGAGGAAATGTTAAGGAATCAGACCAAATTAAAATGTTACTAATTAACTACGATAAGGTGGGGACTGCAATTTTCACAGATGCAGTGGTTGATGATCATCCCACCTGTTACTGTTTTGAAGCTCGCACCAGTATTGTAATGGTATTCCTGCTGTGCAGCTCGAGGTCTTTCTCTGTTTGATACTGAAGCTCAGGAATGAAACACTGCAGTGTTAGTTTGGCGTAACTCATTCATTAGCCCAGGGCTGTGAAACCATATTTGCTGAGCCTGGATTCCCTACTTACTGTAGTTTCTGGACCTGTCACGCGGAGAAAGCTTTTGTGCGCTACGAGGATGCATGTCTAGAAAGCCTCAGTATGATTAAAACATCAGCTTAATCAGTCCACTGTGTTTGGGACATGGAATTCAAATATATATAATGATAAAACATTACATATGTAATGCTTCTAACCTATAATTTGTTATTAAAGTTAAAGCCTTTAGAAGCTATAAAACTGTCAGGTGTGCATTAGTTGGGTTATCTCATCAGCTAATTTCACCATGAACGAAAATGGCTTCAACAGAACTAAATAGATATAAAAGTTAAATGAGTAAATTATGTGTGATGCTTGTTTCTGCTTTGTCTAACAGTATATCAAGTGAAAGGCTAAGAATTATGTCACTTATTGCAGAAGCAGTCTCCATTATTCATTTGTTCCAGCTTACATTTTTTCAATTAATGTAAACAGAAACTTAATTAAACGCAAAGGTTGTTTTAATATTCCAGTCCTTTAAAAAGCTTTTCTCTGCACATTTCTGAAGACCTTACTTCTTTTTTTTTGTTTTTCCCCAAATGGGGACCAGCTGTCCTTCAATAGGATGTTATTGCGCATGGAAATCAAGATGCTGTAAAAATGAGAGATAGGCAGGTAAAGATAGGAACAAACAAGTCAGGCTACTGCTGTGACATAACTCATCCATTATGTGGCCTTGTCATGAACTATAAAGGGAATGATCACAGGGAACATCCCTGAAGCTGAACAAACAAATATTTCTTAAAAGCATTAAAAGCCTTAATGACCATGATGACTTACAAAATTCAGAAATTTGCAATCAGTCCTAGGCTGCTTTACATTATACGAAACAATCCCCTTAGGGTTCATAGATTCTATTTGTATTTATGGAAAGCAAGGGTATTAATAGGAGAGCAATGAGGATTTGTAAGAATTACTGACCTCTTAGCATAGCCCTTTAATTTGTGGTTTTCTTAGAAAATACATGTTAATTATTACACCGCTATGATTTAATTAAGTACAATAGGTTTATAGTTACTCATTTGTTCATTAATAAATCAAGCAGTTTATTGGTACTGGGTCTTTTCAATTTAGGTCCATAGTGGGTTTGATTACTTTCTTCAGAAAGGAATACTATCCGAAATATAAATCATACTGTTTCTGTGACTACTATACTATTTTTCATGCAATTACAAAACAAATTAATCTACTATTATTATTAATAGGTTCTTAGATAAAGAGTTACACATTATAACAGGTTCTATACTTTCTCCAAAAATTCAAGTGTTAAACATAAAATAAATAGAGGGCTGATGACTATACTAGAATACATGTATTTTATTAAATAACCATACATTGAAAAATATATATACTACAAATATGCTTTTGATTTGTGAGAGAGATTGACATGTTTGTAATGCCTTGTTTGAACTGTAGCAGTTCTGTATGCACTAAAATCCTGTATGCACTAAAACAGTAATGCATAGATATAATTACATTGCATATTTAAAACCAAACAGCATGGGGTAATATGTACACTGTATGATATAATTATTTAGAGATTATTCATAAAATTACACAGTTTTTTTTAAAACTATATTATTATAAGATTTTTCAAACATAAATAGGAAAGGAAGGGGTACAAAAAGGAAAAAAAGGGGGGGAACAACTATTTTGTCTCACATTTCTTACAAACACAACAGTCACATTACATATGCAACATTTGATAAACACCATATTTTACACTCAGCTCTCCCAGACCGTCTCTCCTTTCGGGATCATACCCCTTTCCAGCGTCCCAGGGCTCCCAGACCCTGTCATACTTCCTTGTGTTATGATTCAGGAATGAGGTAAGTTTCTCCATTCATTGAATATCATTGAGCCTTATGATAACCTCGCTTCTTGTGGACTGGTATGTCTTGTTCCACGCTGCTGCTACAACGCATCTAGCCATCGTTAAAATATGGAGAATCAATTTAAGTGTATAGTGGTTCACATCTTCCCTGGGTTAACCAGAATGATTAGAATTGGATCTAACGGGATCGTGATATCTGTCACATCCTTTATTAGTTTCAAAACTGTCCTCCAGTATGTCTGCATTACTGGACAATACAACCAAATATGTGCCAGGTCTCCTATCTGTCCAAATCCCCTTCAACATCTATCAAAGGTCCCCGGGAACATCTGCTTTAAACTTTTGGGGGTGTAATACCAAAGTAAAATAATTTTAAATATATTCTCTTTTGTTACTGTATATAAAGGTTTTACCCGCATTCTCCCATATATCTTCCCAGTCCTCCCTTATTTTTTGGTCTGGAAATCCAGAGCCAACTGGTCCATATATTTATGAGGCAGGGTATTCTTTTTTTAAATTAGGCCCTGGTACAAAGATGATATCAGACCTCTTTGATATTTTTTGTTTTGCATAGATCTTCAAATTGTGTACAGTATATCTAGGAAATTCCTCATCATTAAAGCCCTGATACACAAAATGTCAGACCTGTACATACTGAACAGCTCAATTTGGGGTAGACCGTACTTTCTCATCAGTTCCTCAAATGTCATTAGCTTATCTTTTTCTAGCAAATCTCCTACATCCAGAATCCCTCTATGTCTCCAAATTTCAAAACCCTGTCCTTGAAGACCAGGATAAAACCTGGATTACTCAACAGAGGCATGAGCTAGAAGGGGTCGACATAACCTTATACTTAAAATCCTACGTGTTTCGTAGTACACACACACTACTTCATTAGGGAATAATTATTGCAGGGTGTTTGGGTAATATAAATACCCATTTCATCTCAGTGATTGGACTGCAATAATTATCCCTGATGAAGTAGTGTGTGTACTACGAAACGCGTAGGATTTCATTGCTTGGTATCCTGTGTATTGATCAAGTGCTGTCCAGACGTGCCACACTGTCGGTATCATAGACTTATGTCTTTTTGATTGGAAGAAGCGCCTCCAAGTTTGGTGACGTCATCTTCGGCCGACGAGATCTGCCAGTTGTCTCTGACTAAAATTCAGTGTACCGTGACTGTTCGTGCCTTTCCAGGACAAGCGCATTGAGCAAGTGGGGTGTGTTTGCCTTACAGCCATAAAATTGGGTCACGTTGGTAGTGACAGCGCTTGGTTAAGTGCTGTGGCTAATCTCGGTGGCTGTACTGCACTTACTGTCATGGAGAAGGACTGATTCCCTTCCTTACGCGGCTGCCTATGCGGATACGGACCCCTAGAGACGTGGTTACAGAGGAGGACTACATGTGCCCTTTTATGTGGGGCTACCTACCTTGAGGACAAGAGCTGTCCTGAAAAGTTCCACAACGGTGACCAGAAACTGGCTACCTTCTGACTGATTCAGTTCCTGTGTTGGTGACGCATGTCTTAATACATGAAATGCCCGCTTATGTTTGATTTGATGTACGCAGAATACTTACCTTTTTTACATACGTTTAACTAAAGTTTATTATACTATGAGCGTTGTGAGCTTTTTTGTCATTTGTTTCCTGTAGCCTTGTGGGGTGCGGGGCCACCCCGGTTTAACAGCAGCAGGCGCTCTTTTTCCACCACATAAATAAGGTTATGTACTTATCACTTTATTTGTACACTGGTTGATTTATTTGAATCACTCACCACTGTTGGGTTTTTGTGTTTTGTGATACACTAATATTCATGCTCATTTATATGTATTAGGATCACATTAGTAGCGCACTTTATTTCCATTTTTTTCTACTATACTGTAGTTGGCGGGATGCATGGAGCTCTCTCAGCAGGCGTGCATCCGCGTTGATGTCGTGTGTGCGCCCCCTCACACAGTTTTATTACTAAGGGAATTTAGAGAGACTCCCTAGCATTTGGATAGGTGGATTTGTAACGTGATGCAACTAGGAATAAGACATACCACCACAATATGGCTGTTCCTTATTATTAATAAGTATGTACATTCTTTCTTATTTAAATGCTTCACTGCTTTGTAAACCCACAAAGATCATTACATGGTGTCAGAAGAGCTGAATGAGGAGAGATCATCTTGCTATTTCCAGTGTTGGAAGCAAAAGACAGAAAGTGCAGGGCTAGCTTAATGGCAGTGCCATCATTGCAAGTGCACCTGGCCCCGTGCTTACAGAGGCCATGCTCTCTTCCCCAGCCAAACTTCCATAATCACAGTTTAAATGTTGTGGTGGTTAAATGAACGAACAGTATGATTTGCATATGAATAGTTGGAACATATATGGCAGGAAATGTCATGTTTATTGTAAGTGCTGTCCAGAGTAGCATCTCCATCAATGCACAGTGAGAAGACCTCATAAACAGATGCAAGCTTATTGTAAAGTTTTTTTTCCCCATAGCTAACCACCAAATGCAATGAATCAATTGAGAAAGAGAAGGATGAATTATAAAGGATCCTTGCAGATGTCATAATGGGGAGACTTGATGAAAAAAGAAATTGACCCACAAGTGTAAGAGACTGCAGGATTTGGAGACATGAACTTTCAGTGATGGAAGAACAATTTTCGAGTAGAGAAAGATTGCAATAATAAAGAACCCACAAAATTAAATGCTGCACAAAATCCACGAGGTTAGAAATAGAAACACCCTGTGCCACACAAAGTTTATAAAAAAGTTGGCTCTAGTGCTGAATTTCTGAAATTTGCCAGGGATTGCGATTTTTAACACAACATTTCGGCCAAACTACCCCCAATCAATCGGATTAGTGAAAAATGTGTCAAGATACTAAAGAATCTTGTGAATTTTTTTTTAAATGCAGGGACATTATTATTTTACCAAAGCACACCACTAGACAAATGTTTTTATTCAGCCAACACTTGATGGGATGAAGGATTAGGTCAACTTTACCGATCATGGACAACTTACTGAAATCTCAAGACAATTAACAAATAAGAGAGAAGGAAACAAACTATTATTTTTACAAAACAGCATGCAATTTTCTATAGCTTAACATAGGAGATCAAGTTTGTCTGTGGAATTATATCTTTAAGGCTGTGGCCACGGTGCAGCGACGCACACTCATGCTTGAGAGCCGTGATGTCACCAACTCTCTGAGCATGAGTGACTGTTCTGCAGCAATTTGCGAGCGCAAGCTGGGGGCATGGCACATAAGGGAGGGCGCGTGTAATTGCCTGGATCGCTGCATGTCAGTGACGGGAGTGGTCTATTTATAATAGTAGCAATATTTCTGTTCCCATAAATGTTTTTTCCCCCATTAATATATCTCACATGACATGGTGCCTATGTTTGCCCTATTGTCTGACTGTGTATGCGTGTGTATGTATATTGTGACTGGTGCTGTGTGATTTTTTGTTGAAGGGTCATGTGACCCTTCAGCACACTTACTAATGTATTTTCCCTGTCTCCCCAAGTGCAGAGCTCTGGAAAGCATATGTGCGTGGGCACGCACACGCGGTGTGGACATGTGCACTGATTAACATCTATTCAATCGTGCCAAGCGCGCATCCCTGCAGCGTGGCCGCAGCCTAATGCTTGGGGTCAGAGAGGTGCTGTGATGCAACCAAGATCCTATATAGTCCACACAGACCATGGGGCCAGATTTCAGAGACATCAAAGGGACCCAAGTGTAACACATGAAAGAACAGACACACTGACTGCTGAGGGGGACCCTCCCATTATAATATCTGAAACAGATAATAAGGAAATGGGCAAGCAACAAGATAACTATTCAGATGTAGCCAAGGGGCCCACAAACGTCCTGAAAAACTAATTAGGACTTGTTAACTTAACAAGAGACAAGGCAGCTTCAAATTAAAAGAAGAAGCAGCATTCAAGACTTCAAACACTGTTATATATGTGCTTTAGAATAGTTTTTTTTTATAAATGGATATTTGTGTTGGGATTGTTACTTTATTGAGAGGAAAGATGGGTGGGGATATATCTACACAGTATAAATGAGATATTCCTTTATATTAAACATTGCTATTAATACGGGTATTTACAGAGGTTCACCAGCAGTGAGGCAAAAGGAGCTTTTTTCAGTAAAAAACTTTGCTTCTTAATAAAACCGCAACGATAATTACACTGCACAGCTGCAATACTTTGGTGAAATATCAAGAGATATCGATAGCAACAGTATATGCCCGAAGTAATTGTGATCTTGCATTGCAGAGCAAAAGCACAAGACATAGTAGCAGCACAATATTTATTTTAATGCCAATATCTTTTTTTCTACTCCCTTCTTTTGTGGTCATTTCAAGTGAACTGACAAATGTTAGTATTCACTGGCAGAATAATAGAACTGGCTATGAACTGGTGGTGATTGCTATAATGGGAATTTTCATAAATGGAAATAATGGTGATATCTGACGGAGAAGGGGAAAACCTTTGTGCAAGTTCACATATTTTTCAGCTGGCGAAAAATATGCAAAGATATTAATCTCGTCCAGAAATCACTAAATGCAAAAATATTACTTAGAGAGCACCATGACACCAACTTTTACAAATTTTTACTAAATCAATTTTTGGGAAAGTGGGATACATTTTGGAATTTTTGTAAATATTTGCAACAATACATTGAAAGGTACTCATTTTTAAATCTGCAAATTAAGAAATATTATTTTCTTCATGATTTTATGTTTTTAAACATTTTAAGGCGGGACTTTAATTTTGCCGTGGCACTAGAGTGCCACAGCCCCTCCAGCACTTAGCAGTCTTGTGACTGCTCCTTGGAACAATCACTTGATTGCGGCGGCATCACTGATGACACAAAAGGAAGAGAGTCCTCCTTCTCCATTCGACTCCCTTCCCGATCGCATTTAGTGCTTTACTGGCGCACAGAGCGTGAACTCCCCCTCTAAAAATGAGTTTAAAAGCCATGTTGTCTATGTCATGGTGCACGCAAGATAATTATTGTGTTAGGCTTTAAAAAAAATGTCCTACTGTACTTTGAATTTTTCACATCAGGTTTTTGAGTAGGGAGTAGGGTATTCATTGTCAAAGTGAAAAATTGACAATGGAGGATAAAGATGTAGACTATTTAGAAAGTCCAAGAAGAGAGAAAAATAACAGTAAGTTATAAAAATAGGCAAATGGACTGATCCATATGTAACGGGTATTCCCCCACCCAATCGCATATAGAGTGTATGTGAGGGGGAACCTATATGTTACCAGGTGTGGTGCAGTATACCTGTCAGAGGAGTTCTGAGCCTCCGCTAGTGAGAGCCTGGGGTGAATCCTCTGGAACGTTACTTGTCAGCGCCTCCACCTATGTGAGCTTCTAGGAGTGTAGAGTGGCCCTCACATAGGAACACCCATAAAGTAACCAGCCCACACCAAAGGTTATGGCTAAAAGGGTTTACTATATGGCAAATAACACAACACAACATACTTCAACAATATGACATTGACAGTGTCCCTCTGTAACACTAATAGGCACTACTACCCGGTCACCACGCAGGGCTCTGTACCCCACACGTTATATCAATAGCCCCAAATGTCCCACAATACCCCAAGTGAGTGACTGTTGGTAAAGTTGGTGCACTTGATGACTGACTGTACCTGCCCAGTGCTCCAGCACCTGAGGCTGCAGATTCTTCACAAAGGATCCGCCACGCTGCGATCTCCTCTGTGACGTCCGACAACTCTGCCTGGCGGTGGGTGGCTCCTGCATGGAGTGATCCACCTTTAGAAAGTCTCTTGCTGCAGAGCCTGTCTGAGCCCAGACGCAGGCCGCGATCACTGAGTGCAACTGGCACCGGTGATATCACATAGAACTGGGAACTATAGAAAGCAAGCCCCCCTTGCACTGAAAGGGGCATTCCCTGAAACTGCCAAACTAACTGCTGTGGCTGCACTGCAAGCCACACTGTCTCTTCTTGTCAGAGCCCACAGCACTGCAGCTGTGTCACTGACAAGACTCAGATGAGGGCAGGGTCTCTACCTAAGGGGCCTTCCCTATGAACTTACCCACTAACCTAGTGGGGAGTGGGGCCTACCTTGGCCTGGGGTGTCTGGGGCCTAGTACAGCAGAGCACTGCAGCTGTGTACACTACCTTCCCCAATCGCTTCCTGGATCCAACTGACAAAACCCTGTCTGCACACAACATTGTATCTTCTTTGCTGCAGGAGAAGCTGCCAGCTCTATTGGCTTCAATGCTGCCTGTGACCAGGGTGAAAGTGCAGTCCACAGAGGCTGCTGGGAATTGTAGTTCTTGGTACAGCTCTTTCCTATGGGGACCGCGTGCGTGATCTTTACTGCGCATGTCTGAAGCTGTAATGGCCGCCGCTACTCTTAACTGAGCATGCGCAACTTCCAAGAGCTCTTGCACACATGTAATGGCCACCTCTATGCTTGCCAACCTCTGTGCATTGCACGGCACAGGCGCGAACTCCCGCGCCAACCTCAACATGGCCGCCGCGATTGCTCTGCTTACGCGCAAGCCTCCGCACAAGCGTGAGCACATTAAACATGGCGACGTTCTGCCGCAGCTGCCACCGGGAACCCACGGGAACGCGCTCGCCCCCGTAGCAGCACACACGCAAGGGGGAAAGAAACCTGCAGACAGGGGGACCAGAGGGACCCTGGCTACACATAATTCATCCATAAAAAAATACAGGCTAAAGCCTTCTAATATGCTTCCTCTATGCAGTATCCTCTTCTATGTTGCTAGAAACAAACACTAAGACGAATAACAACAACAGTTGGGGAAAAAAGAACCCAAAAACAGAATTATGTCTAGAACTGTAACAGGTTGAAATTAATAGAACTATATGATAAAGTAGCTGTAGTAGTTTGGCAGCAAAGTAATCAATTAAGATCACATTCCCCAATCTGAGCTGGAAGTTAATAGGCACAAAAAGATATTTTTTTATAAATGATGTTGGTGTTGATGATCCTGAATTTAACGTTAGTATCATCACTAGCATAATCACCAAGCATGACCACACAGAGAATCAGTACCACCACAGCAACTAAGACAGAATGCACTATATATTTTATTATTTTGATTATTATTATTACTATTATTACTATTATTATTATTATTATTATTATTATTATTATTATTATTATTATTATTATTATTATTACTATTAATAATGTGAATCATTTATTTGTAAGTTCTACAAAAAATGTTAGCAAAAATTTGAGTGGCTCCTTATAATGCCAAATAAGCAGACTCTTGCAAACAATTAAAAGGATATAAGTACTGTACATAAGTATCACAATGGAAAAGATTGCGCTCTCCCAGAAGCACTGAGTGACAGAAATGTGCAAGATTGTCAGTACTTTCATGATGCAGACGTAGGTCTTGTCTTGACATTGATTGCACTGTTAATGTATGTTCAAAAAACATTTTAAAGATACATTGGAGATTCAACATCTGGTAGACATTTTTATTGTGAGACTGGTCACCGTGCCCGATGATTTCTTCATTAAACAAACACTTGGCAACATTAGTATTAATTGTATACTAAACTATACCTTATTTGGCCAAACTTTGGGTCTTCTGTAGAATATTTTTCTGAATTGAATACAAATAGAATTGATTGGTTTACAAAGGCAGTCAAAACAACTGGAAAAAATATTCAAACATAGTTTTACTAGTATTATTTTATCAGTGAGGCTAGTTCATTTTTCTGGCAGTTCACATTTTAAGGGTGATTTTATAGATATTAAAAGGCCTTGAAACAATAGTATTAAGCTTATTCTTTTAGTTGTAAAGGACATGCAGAAGTTTAAGGAAATACAAAGCATTTGCTTTGTATTTGCTGCCACTTAATGGTACAATGAAACACGGGTCCTCTTGTAGAAAAGAGACTAAACTTTAGATCAGACAAAGTTGTTGACAAATAAACAAGCACATTCAACAAAAGAACTAAAAAACTTTAAATCCAGGTATGACACCTAAAAATTGCATAACAGCAGCCACTACCCTGTGTAGTTCAAATTAGAATGGAGAAAGGAGATAATTACACATGACATTATACATGACAGACCCCCTCAAGCACAACTGCTTTGCTGTGAATAAAAGGGATGTTTCCTTAAATGACAAGATAAGACAGCCAGTTGAAAAGACTGCCACAGGGGTTCCTTTTACATAGACACCCTTTGCTTCTCATTGCTTTCAAAGAGAGAGGAAAAAATAAAAATTCTCCATGCACATTTCACAATGTACATTTAATTAACTTTTATAATATTGTTATAATTCTCTACTATGGATGTGTTTATTATTTATGGAAAGCAAATAAAAATATCACTTGTGAACACATTCACATGTCTCAGACAGGTCTGCAACCCTGCCTTTCCCAATTACCTCTTAGCTTCCAATGCAGCCAGGGACTCTGGGTAATGGAATGCAAATGAACACTCATAGTGTGTCACTTTTAGTTTCTTGGCCATTTAACCCTACATGTGTATGCCTATGGTATTACACTGCTTTTTCATCACAGCCTGGGTTAAAGATGTGCATAGCCAGGAAATAAATAAAACTAACTAACTTCAGTCATTTTCAAAATCTGATTCAAATTAGTTATGGCCATACAGTACCAATTTAGGCTAGCACTAATCAGTGATAAATTTAATAGGTTAAATGTAGGTAATTAGAGCCATAAAAAACAAGATTTTTTTAAACTTTTCATGCTTTAATTGTAATCAAATGTAGCCCTTGTTCCCCCGTACCAGGAAAGAACTGCCAATGCTGCTATTACCTGTTGGCAACCAGGAGGCCTGAGCCTCCGCCACTGGGAGCCTGGGGTGATTCTGGTTCGTCTCGGTGCAGCGCCTTCACCTGCAAGGTATCCCAACGTGGTGGATAAGCCCCTTACAGGAACAATACCAATAATACACATACTCAGGTATATAATAACGACCATTACTGAACACACTATAACAGTACCCTGTACCACACAGTATAATAGGTCCAGCCCCATACCACCAATGAGTGTCCACAAAGTACATAGGGTGCTTGGCACCAATACACTGATGTCCTTTTCCCCCAATGTCAGGATCCACCCAAGAGTGTAGGAGATAGCGCTCTCCCGTGACGTGTTGGTGCACTTAGTTGGGTACCTGCCTGGGGCTTCAGCACCCGGGTAATACAGATTAACCAGGGGAAACGCCTGATCCAATGTTGCCGTCGTCTGCGATGGCGCCTGCCTCCACGTGGGGTGAATTCCGGCGTGGATAATATCACCATACAGGGTCTCTTACAACAGAGGTGGTCTGATCCCAGACCACAGGCTGCAATCACTGTGTCCCGGACACTATACAGTAAAACGGGGAAGCGTCCCTAGCTAAGGGGGCCATCCCTGAAACAACCACAAGTAACTTTGAGTCGGGGCCTAAGGGGGGAGGTCTGACCTAGTCCAGGGAAGCACTGCTGCCTTGACACCACCTGCTCTTCTGAGGTCCCTTTGCTGACTGGCGTGGTGTCCTGAGCGCATCAAATGTATCCTTCTGCCTGCCGAGATCCTCGCAGTCTATTGGCCGTGCTTGCCCATATGTTGTGCAGCCCCTTGGGCTGCTGGGAATTGTAGTTCCCCTGCAAAGCTTTTTTGGTGTAATTGCTGCCTCTGGGAGCTTGCTATGCATGGGCGGGATGAAGCAAGATGGCCGCCGCACTTACATGTGCAAACTAGTAATGCTCATTCGTGGCACCAAACAAGATAGCGGTGCCCTCGCTGGAACATCAGCGACCCGCTCGCTTGCTCCCTGCAACCAGAACCCCTACCGGATCATCCCTATTGCCATCCCCCTCGTGCAGCCCAGAGGTAAGAGTGGGTCCTGGCTACACAAATGAATGCTTTAGAGGACTTTATGATCTTTACTTTTGTTCATGATAAGCATATTTGAGGGACTTCCCTTGTAAAGCACATTGTCAAGTGAGTTTTTCTTTGGTCATATACAGGCATACCCCGCATTATATACAGGCATACCACGCAATGGGACAGGAGCATGTATTAAAGTGAAAATTGTATTGTATGTCTTTATTTAAAATGTACTTAAAGTGAAGCACTACCTTTTTCCCACTTATCGATGCATGTACTGTACTGCTATCGTCATTTACGTGCATACCTCATGTAAATAACGCATGTGTAACAGGCTCTATAGTCTTCTCGTTTGCACACAGCTTCGGTACAGGTAGGGAACCGGTATTGCTGACAGGCGCATGTGCGAGCTGCCATTTGCTTATTGGGCGATATGTCCTTACTGGCGAGTGTACTTAAAGTGAGTGTTCTTAAACTGGGGTATGCCTGTATAGAAATGTGCAAACCTTTTACTGATGTTCTCGAACACAGTAAAATATGCCTATTTTTTAGCAATAAAATTAAACCAAACAATCTTTCAAACAAATATTCTAGAAGCATTTAAACTCAATGTTCAAGGTTACGTGGCCTATTTTGCTATATTACACTGAAAAGTGATGAGATTCTGGAAAAATTGGGAAAAAAATGTTCAAATTCTGTAGACATTTTGATAAAAATTGGAGCAATTTAAACTTTTGTGAATTTTTTTATAAAAATGCAAAATTTAAGAAAAAAACGTGAACATTTTTGCAAAGCAAATTTGAAGATATTCACACACTTCAAGTGTATTGTATGTCTTTATTTTATAGCGCCAAAAGTGTGCTCCACGCTTCACAAAGAATACAGTACAAGGAATTATAATAATACATTAAGCGCAGCAAAATCAGACAATAGGGAATGAAATCCCTGCCCGAAGAGCTTACAATCTAAGAATGTGTATATAGTGTATGTGTAAGCAGTGCTGCAGACAGATTTCCTGGGGCCCAGGTTTAGAGTTATGACCGGCACCCCACCGTCTCCCCGTGTCGCAGTCTTGTGAGCCCCCCATTTCACACCTCGTGAGCCCCCTCTATTCCCCCCTCTTCCCATGTATTTCTCTCCCCTCATTGTCACTCCCTCTCTTCCTCACTCACTCACTCACTCACTCACTCACCCCCTCTCTCCTCTCACTCTCGCCCTTCCATCAATTACCCCACACTCACTCAATCTACCCTCCTCACACTCATTCCCTCCCTCCCCCTACACACACATCCCCCCCCACAAAATACATACAAAAAATCCCACCCAAATATAAAATAACTACCCACTCCCCAAATACATACAAAAAAATCCCCACCCCCCAAATATATACAACTCCCCCCATATACATACAAAAAAACCTACCCCCCAAATACATACAGTCACCAGCCCCAAATACAATCCCTCAACACCCCCCAAATACATACCCCCAAAAAACTCCACCTTCAAATACATATCCCCCCAAAATATCCCCAAATACATAACCCCCCCAAAAAAAACCCCCAAATACCTACATAAAACACCCCACCCCTCATACACATACAAATTCCCCTCACCCAGCCCAAAAAACATATAAAAAAACACACCCTGTTCAAAATACATATTTAAAAAAACACCCAGCTCCAAATACATATAAAAAAACCCACCCAGAGCCAAATACATATATAAAAACTACCCAGCCCCAACTACATATTAACTCTTCCCCCCTCCCCCCCCCCACACACACACACCAAATAAATACAAACGTTCCTACTTTGGGGATGGTCTCAGGCCTCTGCTGCCTCATCTTCCCTCCCAACTCCTTTGCCTGGCTGCCGGTCCTACTCATTGTTCCTGGCCCGGTTCTCTCCAGCTGTGGACCTCCCTCACTGACTGTCCCACGCTGAGTTTCTGACGCCGCTGTGTGCCGGGCTGCTCTCATGCCGGTGTGCGACGGAAGCTGAACCCAGCTTGCTTCCGGCATGCACTGATGTCAGAGAGGCTCAGTGCACGCCAGCATCAGAAACTCAGTGCAGAAATGTCAGTGAGGGAGGCCCGCAGATGGGGGAGAGCAAGGGGCCAGCAGCAATGCAAGGACTGGCAACCGGGCATAGAAGTTGGGCCCAGCCAGAGGCCTGGGACACTTGTGCCGGCTCTTGCCCCCTGTCGGCGGCCCTGTTTCTAAGTAATTCTACTGCCACCATTATCCAGCTTTATACAGCTGCCATAGCATCAACAGCTAGTTATGATTGATAATAAGTATGTAGTTTGAATATTTTCCCCTTGAAAATAAAAATGTATTAATTATTCACTTTATCTACCGAATACATTTAAGCAAGTTTTTACATTCACAGTGATTATTTCTTGCCAAGGAAGCCAGTGCTACTTGTATCTGCTCTTTTAATATAAAAAGCTGTAGGCAGTAGGGTGTGTGGTTTTATATAGTACATGAGGATTTAAATGAAAAGGTCAAGATATAAAATATGCAAATCATTTCTTGTGCTAGTGAAGCAAAAGGATCAATAACTACAAGCGCTCGGAAGATTGCAATAAAAAATGGTGTGCATGTCAATTATTCGGTCCAGAAATTTATTTTCTTCCCTGTGTATGGCAAGAGCAGACATGTAAGTAATAGGTTTAATTATCTTTCTGGCCTTGTGTACTGTATGTCTAATTATATTATGCTCGTAATAGGTCTATATATGGGAACAGTGGATTTTGCTTGATAGAAATTCATGTTTTCTTCATGAATCAAGATTTAAACCTAAGGAGCTTACTTGATTTTCTGTGTTTTTACTGAACCAAATTACATTGTTTTGACTGTAAGTTTTATTGGGCAGTTTACTAAAAAAAATGTAGACCCATATTTTATAGCTCAGCACACAATTAATTTCAAATCTTTTATCAATAACTTGAGTTTTGCCACCTGTATTCATGTCGTCATTTTGTTTCAACTATCCTAGTTCCCAGGATTCAACATTATTGTAAAATAGTACAAATAAACTACACTGGTTTTATCAGATTGAATAACAATCACATTGCTTATAACACATTTTCACTGTTGATAAACCCGGTGATACTTTAGTTTGCTTCAGTTTTATTTATTTATTTAAAAAAAAGTTTTACCAGGAAGTTATACATTGAGAGTTAGCTCTCATTTTCAAGTATGTCATGGGATCAGAGTTATGATGACAGATACATGATTACAAATACATGGTTACATTAAGTGAACAGGGTTATACATTATGTATAAAGACATTACATGAACAGTTAAAGATAAAATATGTTATCGGTGCATTTAACAGTTACAGATCATATTAAAATGTCTATGATACATATACCCTGTGAAAGTACAGCCAAAATGGCCTTATTTGGCGTCACTTTTTGCGTGGGCTCCCTCTGTACTAAGGCTTCATCTGCCCATGCTGGAATTCCTTCTGCTGTATCCTCATTAAAGGCATTGGTAAAATGTACCTCATTCTGTTTTTGCCATTAGACTGTCAGTAAAATTTTTATGTCTCCACAAGTGGGGTCATATGTAGTCATTATACTTTGCATTTGGTCAAATAACCACCAATATCCTTGTCTGGCTGGGAAAACTGTGTTTTCAATACACATATTTCACCAGTTGTCCAGGGTTTGTCCAGGGTTGAACACCATCAACTAATTCTCCTGACACCTACCTCATAAGCATAAGTGCAAAGTCTTCATCCTGATCCTCAGACATGAGGAGGGAAGGTGTTTGACTGCGTGTCTGTGCGGAAACAGGTTTTACCGCCATGGGGTTCATAAGTGGTGGCGGTGTGGGTGAACATATATGTGGGTCCAAGAAAAAGTCAGTCTCTACTGTAAAACATATTTCCTCAGGGTTTTTTTTGGCTTGGTTCATTAATCCTCATAGGGTATAAAAGTGTTGTGTGTGTTTGCAAAGCGTGTTTTCCCCATTGTGCAAATGTATGCTTTTCGTCTTTTGGTCACAGTCATAGAATCATTCAACAATGATTTCAGTAAATTACATAAGATAATTAAGTTAAAAATGGCATCTAGTGGCCAGCAAAAATTATTGTCTTGGTCTCTGTCAGCACGTTTAATCATTTTCTACAATAACAACCCAGTTTATTACCATAAAGTCAGCACATAACATCAAGGGGAGAACCCTTTGCCGGCGGACGAGAATGTAGGTTACCCATAATTCCCATCTTTACCCCAATCAATTAATTGATTGTGTACCGATCTCAATAGATCAAACAATATTTCCCCCCGATCAACGTTAGTCAATCGTGTACCAATCACAATAGATCCACACTTGAATTAAAGCCAGTATGATATAAAAACAAGGGTCTGAAACAACTTTGAGGCTATTTCAGATATGACTACACTGGTTCACCCTTTGTAAATAATCCTCTTTCAAATGCAATTTCTACCTGATCATATTATACTCCTGGACCTGTACCTCAGCCCTGTCGACACAGCAACATAGTATAACCAATAAACTTTAAATGGTAATTGTCATATTAATTCATAAAACTCACTTGACCCTGACCTCGTCACCCGGCGAGGTTTCCCATAGAGAGCAAACTTGCTACGACCACTCAAACAATTTACTCTATAGACTGTTTTTGTGAAAAAGGTGAGCAGCCCTTACCTTGTTTCAAGTGTTCACGTTTGAGTGATCAAGAAGCTCACTCCGTCCGGGATCCCTGTTTTCTGAGATATTTGAAGTCCCTATTCGGGCGCCAACTGTGAAAGTGGGTCAAATAATACAAGTAAATAATTAGAGTTCAAAATGTCAAGTGAGTTTTATTGCATTCGATTGCAAAATGAGACCGCTACCAGTAGCTCATCTGCCTTATAACCAAAAAAGCATATTTTCTTATACAATTTTCTATTACATTTGGCCCTCCCCTAAGGAGTGGGCTTACTAAGTGGAGAAATACAGTTTTTTATTATACAATTATCCTAAAAACATTTGTGCAAGCTAAAAACTTATCTTATACAGGCTGTCCTTTCCTCTATATATTTTTGTCTCTATTTGGGGAATGTGGTTTCCTGAGTAAACAGCAAACATCATCAAAACACCATCTAGTCTTGTTGTCAACTTACTAGAGAACAGGGAAATGATTATTATTTCAAAAGACATTTAGCAATATTTTAGTGAAAATTAGTGGAGGCCGGTCTTCCAGGAGCAAAAAAACATTCAATTCTTGCACGCAGCATACATTTCATTCAGCTTCATAAATACAAAATGGAGGCTCATTCTTAAGATGGTGGCATCTTGCATTCACCCTAGGCCACTCCTCCTTTGACCAATAGTCCAGATTTATCACAATCTTCTCACCCCTATAGACACCAACAGTAACTTTACTATGGAAATATGTGGAAGATGTAATATACTGATTCTGAAATATCTTGGACAAAAGCAAATCCTTGAATCACAGAACAAAGCAATGGTGCGATTTTTATTAAAGAACAACCGACAATAGTTCTGCTCACTTTTGACTATTCTGAATACAGAAAGTAGACTCGATCTTTCCTTAACATCTGTAATGTCATTGAAAACTCCATGAGCCCTTGTTATACCTTGAGCCAGCTTTCATATTCAATAGGGTTATTAATTCTACTATGCGATGCCAATACTGTACCCTCTTCCAATGCAAATCATTGTTTTAAGGAACCAAATAGTGTAAGTCAACTCAATGGGTCCTATTCTAGTAGGTTTAATAACAAACTCATTGAGGATTTTGAGCACATCTGGAAAAATTTAGCTAGGTAGCTATTCAGAAAGCCTCGTTGAGTTTTCAAAGTCAAAAGGGGGCTGCATTTTCTCGAGCATTCTCGCACCTGGTCAAATTCACTAAGCGAGAACTGCCAAACACCAACACAGCAATTTTGATAAAATCACGCTATTATAGAAGCCTTGAGAAACTCATTGGGGCTCTGGAATAGCAAGTTTATCAAAGATTTCATCATGCTACCCCAGGGGTGGCGGGATGGGATCTGGGAGCATGACTTAGAAATTTTTTTTATTTTTCCTGCATCGGATTGAAGCCGGGAATCTCTGGAATGGATATGCATTAATACCAGCTCTGGAGAACCCCGGCTTTATTGTTGTTAAATAAATTATGACATGGTGTAACATGTCATGTGTTGTTGTTCATCTGAGGTTGTATTTACCTAATTTTTAGACCTGCTAAGGAACATATGATTGTTATTATGTCCTGATATGTAAAATCATAGAATTCAAAGAGGGTGCACTTTCTTTTTCACACTACTGTAGGGAGAACAGACCAAATGAGGAGGAAGCATACTTCCTAGTATGCATGGCTGTGGTTGGCTGATAGAGACAAGACAGGTGAATCCTATTACACAGCGAAAAGGAGGAGACGCTACGTGCGTGCGCGGGTGCGCACCACGTGATGGTGACATAACCGTGTGAGCGAAGCCGGGAGGCGGGACCAGCATTTAGTGCTGAGTGAGGTCCGCGCGCGCCCCTAAAAATTACGCTGGTAATGACTGTCTGCAAGATGTGACACAGGAGGCAGCAGAGGCAGGACACCTGATTGCGGGTCTGGGTAAGCTGGGAGCGCGCCGGGAGAGGCGCGGATGACGGATCCTTACAGTAAGCTTATAGTAATGCATTTCAAATACTTCTTAACATGCATAAAAAGTATCCACACTCAAGGTTAACCTCAAGAAAAAAAACACTAGAACTAACTGGTGTGATAACTGCAGAAAAATGATAATCTCACAAATAAACTTTCTTTTCTCCTGCAAAATAAATAGATTCTGGCAAAGTTTGTTCTGTAAATTTAAACTGCATGTTTTCTGTTAATAAAAGTGAGGTTTCTTTTATTACAAATATGAAATCTGTCAAAGCCATGTTACATATGGTATTGTAAATCAGTAACTTATTTGGGAATTACTTTGCAAGCCTGAAGTCTGGTTCTGTAGTCCTCTATACAATATCTTATAACAATAATGCTAGACAATCTGTTGCTGGTTTAACAGGCTGTGTTGGTATGGAAATCATTCACAGGCAGCTTTATGAAATAGTTGCTGTCTCGAGCATAGAAAATGGCATCCTATGGTTTGAGCATCAGAAAGATAAAGACATTTTCCCAAGATCACATTGAGTGAGAGTGACCAAGACAGGAATTAAAACCACAGACTTGTGTATATTACAAGTCCCAACTCCAATAAGGGGAAATGTAAAGTATTTTGAAAAAAATGAAATAAAAATATAAAATATAGAAACAATTCCTCTTGCACTATCTTTACTAGAGAAATATAGAGATGTGTGACTGATGGTAGGGGGCAACCAGGCTCTCAAATAAAGGTCAAGCCCGTTTTGGTTACCCTGATCCGTGTATAATGGTCAAAGAGAGTTAGCTCTTGGGCTCAGTAACAATGTATCATTCTGTTATACTGAATGTAATAAAAGTATTTTTTGTGTTTTTCCCCAGGGATTGCTAGGGTATGAGTTTCAAGGGGGGGAACAGTTGACAGAATGTGCCTAGGTGGTTGGGGTCTGGAGTTGTCGTTTTCCCTATAAATGTGCCCAGAAATCATGCCTGTTTCTCGGATACATGTAGGCACATTGTTCCAGCAATACCTCCCATTGAAAACAGAAATGAGACTCACCACTAGGGTACCCTGCTACAGCACAGTCCAGAAAGGAGAATGTGGCACAGGGATAAAACATATATTCCTGTAGCTGAGGGAACCCCTAGGTTAAGTGGGGTACCTAAACAAGTGCCAGGTGACCCACAACCAGTATAGGGTTTGTGGGTGTCCCAACCATATATAAGGTTGAGGGGGGACTCAGAGTCCAGACTGAGTCCAAGAGAATGTGTGTGGGGAATAAGGCAGATAGAAATAAAACTACAATTTTTTTCCTTTTCTTCCCCTGTTCCCCAAGACTCAGAAGTGTATGAAAATATACTTTAATAATGTAATGTGTTTTTCACATTCGGAACCGATGTCCAAACAGGCTGACCGAGCTGACCCATAGGCACCAGTAAGTCTGCTGGACATCGGAGTTCAAAGCAGCCAGAGGATGCCCAGAGGTGTGAATAACATTCGGTCAGCGGGAAAGGTGGAGTACCTGGTTCAGAGATCAATGACTGTCCTCCAAGATGCCACTTGCTCTGCCAGACCTGGTGGAGCCTGCCCCAGTGGGTGGCATTGAGATAGCCAGGGAGAGAAGTGGCAGGCTTGCACATGTCTCTTGACTATTTTGGATTTCCCGCTGACCCGGGTTTTCTAGCCGTCTTGACTCTGATTGGCTGTTGGGGAATTTTACAACACGTTGATTGGCTGCTGAGTTTTGTGAATGAAACTCAGAATACTATAAGAATCAATGAGCCAATCAGATTCATAGTTCTCCAGTAGTAAGAGCACAGACAGGCTTTTCAAAGTTGCTTCTGTGTAAATAGCAGAGCAACCGGCTTTGATTTCAAGCCTGAAAAAGCCTGCTTGCCAGAGTCTAAGTCCCGACTTTTTTGCCCAAATTCTCAGAAACGATCGCATTGGACGTGACTGGGATTTTATGCTGATTTGAGTTTCAGGAGATTTGGAGTAACTCGTGGTCAGGAGGGACCAAGTTCTCACAAGAGAACGTAGCGGTGGCATGTGGAACTGTATGCTGATTTTTGTTCCAGTAGATTCTGGGCTTAGTTCCAGTCAGGGTAAAACTCACCCAAAAAGTTCCCTGCACCTATGAAAGTCTAGTTTTTGACCCAAGTCCCAAAGTAAGCGTGTCTTCTTGTCTGTATTTTGTGTATCATTGTGTGTAAGCGATTTTATGCTCAATAAATTACAATTTATTTCATTACCTTGTTTTGCTCAATGAATGATCCCGTTAAAAAGGTATAAATAACCTGGTCTCCCGTGACCGTGACTATGATTTATCTGAGGATATATCAATTGCTTAAGGACTTATGATGCCGAACATAGGCCTATTTAGTCGCATTCCACTTACCACATAATTCTTTCCTTCCTCCTCCCAAACATAATGGAGCCAGACATTCTGTTGTCTTTTGTAATAAAATGATCACAGATTTTTTTCATAAAATTATTTTATTTATAAAAACACTATGGGCACATCAAGCCTGGTCTATGGACACACCAAGTCCAAGTCCAGCCTGGAGTGGCAGTTGCTCTATCCCTTTCCCTTGTATTCTCTAACAGCACGATACTAAAACCTCCTGAGGCTGCTAAGTTCAAACTGTAAAGTTGGTCCCCATGTGTCATCATTGCTGATATTTGGGCAGTGGCAGACACCGACTATTTGACCAGCACCTATAGTCTACTAATCATCTCTTAGGGTAACAAAACTGGCCCGGCCGTACAGCCGGTGCCTAAATTGCTTTCTTTTTGGCATTCTTGATCCAGCTGCAAACCTGCAAAAACACTGACACAATCGTTACAGGTTTAGTAATTACCAGACCTCTTTACCTGGGGTGGGCACTCGCTTCTTCTTAAGCCTGTTAGCCTTGGTCATTTATCCCACCTAACTACGGTTGGGAAAGCTATATTTCCCAGTCCGTACATAGCCAGGCCAAATGGCTGGACGGACCCCTGGGGTCAGACCTTTAAAATGCACCCGAGGCTCTGTCTGACCTTGTGCCAGGCTGCCACCGGGCCACAACCCTTATACTGGCGACATCCCATGCTGTTTGCCTCTGCCCGTTATTTCTGTTTACTTACCAGGGAAAGGGCATTACACTGAGGGGCATATTTACTAAGTGGTGCTTTGCCATAAAAACTTTGGGCACCAGGTGATACTACATTCATGTGACTTTGCTGTAAGTTGTCTTCTGACACCAGAATGTATTTTTGAGTAGCACCACTTAATACATATGGATCGTAAAGGAATGGACTCTACTTCCTTTAACATCATTGTGATGAATTTCTAAAATAATCCTATATCCATAATTAGAAGCATGCAAACATTTTAAAGAGGTTAAAGTATACCTTCAGCACTATTAAAGATAATGATGGTGTCACATACAAGATGAAATGTAATGCACTGATGTAATGCACTGATGTTCCATTTACAAAAAGATCTGCAGAGTATGCATTATATCTCATATCTGATTAATTGGAATGTTGCTGTGCAAGAGATAGGTTTATTCAGTACAGCCTGGAAAACAGGCTTTCTGTATCTGTCATTGGAAATCTCTACTATCACCCTCATTGAAACTCTCAGTCATGCATATAAATGCCAACACAAAATGCAAAATATAAAGCAGATTGCATAGAAGTGAATATGCAAAATTCTCCAATAGAGGTCATACTATAGGCATGTACACATTTATAACTAGGTGCTTTCTTTCCTATACAATTGTAATTTACAGCATAAATTCTTAGTAATTAATTCTGGCCTTGTCACTGTAATTTTGGAATTACAGAAATTAGGTATGACCTCCAAAAATGATTACTGTTTAATGTTTATTCTCAAATACAACCAAATATACACTCTATGCTGTACACAATGAAATGCAAAATTGATTTAATAAGGAAATAGAAAACCATTACAAAGGTAAGTGATACAGCCTTGGAGAGTTTACAATATAAACAATATATAGACCTGTCAACTCTTACTTAGGGCCTCATGCATTAAGCACCGAAAAGCAATTTTTTTCGCCATTTTCTCGCCAATATTGCCACTCTGATTCAGTAAGCGCCGATAAGCTCCAAAAATCGGCATTTTTTTTAGCCAAATTTATTTTTACGTCAACCTGGTGCCGATAAGTCACTTTTCAACACTTATCGGCACTTTTTGAAACTCGCTCAATTCTAGTAGCCCCGATCAGCTTTTCGCTGCTGATTGGCACTCTAGAAAAGAGATTTTTACGGCAATCCGGCCCGCCAACTAAAGTTGGCAAGTTGGTGGGGGAGAAGCATCGGCAAGGTCAACACAGAAAAAAATCAGGCCTTTTTCCACCTGGGATTGATGCCGGGGGTCTCCGGAGCTGAAACCCATTAATACCAGCACCGGAGCCCCCCGGCATGCATCCGAGGCAGGAAAAATGCACTTAAAGCCCACTTCATTACCTTAGTGGCTAACCGCTAAGGCAATGAAGGGGTTAACCAGCCGAGCCAGGTTTATTGTGGGTAACGGGGGTGGGTGAAGGGGGTATTTCACCCTTGGTGGCTGTTTAGGGCTTGCGGGGCGGTTGCGGGTGGACTTAACCTTTTCATGACCTTAGAGGTTAATACCGCTACGGTCATGAAGGGGTTAAGCCCACCCGCTACCCATCATTGAGGCTAATACCCACTTCGCCCACCCCGCTACCCACAATAAAAAAAATACACACACAACAGCCCCACAATAAATAAATTATTTATATATATATATATATAGTCAATGAAAAAATAGTTTGCACTCACGGTTTCTCAAATGAAGGCAGATGCTTGTCCCATATAGAAACATGTACAGGGTAACCAGGGAAATCCAGGTAACAAAGAGACAGCACACCGCAATATAATGAATTATACATATACATATATTACAAAAATATATGTATACACATATGTATTACAGAAATATACATATTACACCAAACACCCCCTATACCCTAACATACAGTACATATATGCACAGCAATGATACTATAGGCCGGCGGTGGCTCTCGATTGTTACCCGCAGGTGTCCCCTGCGGGCCTGCAGTACCAATTCTGTGCCCCCCCAAATTAATTAAAAAACACATACATACTTATAAAGAAATACACCCTCCCCTAACACTTACAGTATAGTAATGTGCAAAATTACTATTATCCACATATGAATATTTTGAATTTGCCCATTTAAAATACATAAATAACAAATAAATACAATAAATACATATAGCACTCACCCATGTCCGGCTGGCATGATGAAGGCTGTCTTCAGCACCGTCCATGCCCTCCTCTGATGCTGCAAAACATAAACAAGTATAAAAACACCCAATGTAATGTCCCCTAACCCCTTATTCACCATAGCAGTTATTAACTTCTACAGTCATTAAGGGGTTAACCCACCCTCACCCACCACTCGGGAGGCCTAAATACCCTCCCACACTACCCACCTCATGAGGCCTAACCACCCTCACAAATACCCAGCCGGGAGGCCTACCCACATACCCTTGGGGCCAATAACCCCTTCCCCCACCCCCAGTACCCACAATAAAAACAATACACAGCCCCACAATAAACATCATTATATTTATTAAATATATAACCCCCCTGTACCCCACCATAAATACATGATTTATTATTTTACATACATGGTTAATACCCCAGGCCCACGGGAGTCTCCGGTGGCCCTGGCGGATGTCCGTAGACCTCACAGTAGCCCAGCACCATGTTTCAAACAGGGTCTGGAGGCCTACGGGTGGTCCCCGCCAGGTGCCGTGGTCAAGCAGGTGGTCACCACAGGTCACCGTGGGCCACAATGGGGTCTTCATGGAGAGGCCCGCGGATGTCTTGGGGGCCCCGGGTTAGACCCACAGGTGTCTGAGGGGCCTCGGGTGGTTCCCACGGGGGTCTGGGGGCCCTTGGGTGGTCCCTACAGGTCCGCAGTGCCCCCACAGTTGTGGGGCCACCGGTTCTTCCTCACAGATGTCTCCTGTGGACCCGGCAGCCGTTTATCTGTGAGTAGTCTGAGGAGACCTCACTTGGTCTCCACAGGTCCCCCGCAGACCTGAGGAAACAACCCTGTATGTAAAATAAATAAACATGTCCTATACATGTAATACATCAATCCCTGCCCCCCCCAACACATACAGTACAATAATGTGCAAAATAACTATTATCCAGATAGGGATAATAGATTATTTGCCCATTATTAAACACATTATCTAGCATAATAGCATAATAAAATAAATAAAGTTCTACTAACCTCATCAATATGAGGCCCCCTCGACAGCAAATTCCGTGTCCTCCGTTGCCAACAAAATGCATAGCCAATACATTGCAATTGCATTCTGATATCAATTAACCCCTTAATCACCTTATCGGATAATAACCGCAAAGGTAATTAAGGGGTTAAGCCACCCTGGCCCGATACCCACCCTTCACCCTTTCATTTATACAGTGGCTTCATCATGCAAATATATATATATATATAAACCATACAATACCGTTTGAAGCACGAGATCAGGAGACAGCACTCTGGTAAGTTTGATCACAAGTTTTTGTATTGAAAAAGACACTGTCTTTTTCAATACAAAAACTTGTGATCAAACTTACCAGAGTGCTGTCTCCTGATCTCGTGGTTCAAACGGTATTGTATGGTTTATTATTGCTTTATGGGACAAGCACTCAATTTTTTCTACTTGCAATTGGAGTGCCGGCTGCTTCTGTGGATTTTATATATATATATATATATACATACATACATACATACATACATACATACATACATACATATATATATATATATATATATATATATATATATATATATATATACAGTGTTCGACAAATAACCCAAAAATCTACTCGCCCAACCAAAAAATCTACTCGCCACTTAGTCCCGCCCCCAACTCCGCCCCTAGTCCCAACCCCAACTCCGCCCCCAGTCCCGCCCCCAACCCCGATTTAAAATAAAATATATAAATAAAATACATTTAATAAATTCCTAGTCAGAACATTCGTTTTTGACAAATGTATTTATTGTATTACATTATAATACAATTAGTCCTTGTTACGTGTGTGTGTGTGTTTGTAAATGTTGGATCTAGAAATAAAAGCCAGATGTGAATGACTAGTTTCCTGAACCCCTTAACCAGTGTCTGGACGTCCCTGCTTCACAATATCTAAAGCAGCAATCCCACCTGGGATCTTACCTGATCCGCAGTCCCCCAATGTCCAGGTACCCTCATTCCCGCAATGTTATACATTGGAGGGGATGTGTTCCCTACCTGTCTTCTGGGTTAGGGGGGTTCCGATGTCTTCCGTGTGAAGCTTGAGTCAGATCTGGAAGAAAGCAGTATAGGTTATTTCGGTGTAGTATAGGGCAGTTAAGATATATAGAGTAAATAAGAGATCCAGATCCAGAGTGTGAGAGAGTGTGGGGGAGAGAGAGAGTGTGGGGGAGAGAGAGAGTGTGGGGGAAAGAGAGAGTGTGGGGGAGAGAGAGAGAGAGAGTGGGGGGAGAGAGAGTGTGGAGGCAGAGAGAGTGTGGGGGGGAGAGAGAGAGTGTGGGGGAGAGAGAGAGTGTGGGCGGGGGGAGAGAGAGTGTGGGGGGGAGAGAGAGTGTGGGGGGGAGAGAGAGTGTGGGGGGAGAGAGAGAGTGTGGGGGGAGAGAGAGAGTGTGGGGGGAGAGAGAGTGTGGGGGAGAGATAGTGTGGGGGGGAGGGAGAGAGAGTGTGGGGGGGGGGGGGGAAAGAGAGAGAGAGAGTGTGGGGGAGAGGGAGGGAGAGAGTGGGTGGGGGAGAGGGATTGAGTAGGGGAGAGGGAGAAACTAGGGGAGAGGGAGGGAGAGAGTGGGGGAGAGAGAGAGAGTGGGGGAGAGAGAGAGAGTGGGGGAGAGGGAGAGAGTGGGGAGAGGGAGAGAGTGGGGGTGAGGGAGAGAGTGGGGGTGAGAGAGAGAGAGAGAGAGAGTGGGGGAGACAGGGAGACTGACTGACTGGGTAGGTGACTGACTGGGTAGGTGACTGACTGACTGACTGACTGGGTAGGTGACTGACTGACTGACTGGGTAGGTGACTGTCTGACTGACTGGGTAGGTGACTGACTGACTGCGTGACTGACTGACTGACTGGGTGGGTGGGTAGGTGACTGGGTGGGTGGGAAGGTGACTGACTGACTGGGTGAGTAGGTGACTTACTGACTGACTTGGTGGTTAGGTGACTGACTGGGTGGGTAGGTGACTGACTGGGTGGGTGGGAAGGTGACTGACTGGGTGGGTAGGTGACTGACTGACTGGGTGGGTAGGTGACTGACTGATTGGGTGGGTAGGTGACTGACTGGGTGGGTAGGTGACTGACTGGGTAGGTGGGAAGGTGACTGACTGACTGGGTGGGTAGGTGAATGACTGACTGGGTGGGTAGGTGACTGGGTGGGTAGGTGACTGACTGGATGGGTAGGTGACTGACTAGGTGGGTGGGAAGGTGACTGACTGACTGGGTGGGTAGGTGACTGACTGACTGGGTGGGTAGGTGACTGACTGGGTGGGTAGGTGACTGACTGGGTGGGTAGGTGACTGACTGACTAGGTGACTGGGTGGGTAGGTGACTGACTGACTAGGTGACTGACTGGGTGGGTAGGTGAGTGAGTGACTGACTGGGTAGCCACACACACACACACACACACACACACACACACACACACACACACACACACACACACACACACACACACACACACACACACACACACACACACACACACACACACACACACACACACACACACACACACACACACACAGTGGGGGAGAGGGAGAGAGTGGGGGAGAGAGAGAGTGTGGGGGAGAGAGAGAGTGTGGGGGAGAGAGAGAGAGAGAGAGTGGGGGGAGAGAGAGTGTGGAGGGACAGAGAGTGTGGGGGGAGAGAGAGAGTGTGGGGGAGAGAGAGAGTGTGGGCGGGGGAGAGAGAGTGTGGGGGGGGGAGAGAGAGTGTGGGGGAGAGATAGTGTGGGGGGGGAGGGAGAGAGAGTGTGGGGGGGGAAGAGAGAGAGAGTGTGGGGGAGAGGGAGGGAGAGAGTTGGGGGGGAGAGGGATTGAGTGGGGGAGAGGGAGAATGTAAGGGAGAGGGAGAGAGATGGGGAGAGAGAGAGAGTGGGGGAGAGAGAGAGAGAGTGGGGGAGAGGGAGAGAGTGGGGGAGAGGGAGAGAGTGGGGGTGAGGGAGAGAGTGGGGGTGAGAGAGAGAGAGAGTGGGGGAGACAGGGTGACTGACTGACTGACTGGGTGGGTGACTAACTGACTGACTGGGTGGGTGACTGACTGACTGACTGGGTGACTGACTGACTGGGTGGGTGACTGACTGACTGACTGGGTGGGTGGGTAGGTGACTGGGTGGGTGGGAAGGTGACTGACTTACTGGGTGAGTAGGTGACTGACTGACTGGGTGGGTAGGTGACTGACTGGGTGGGTAGGTGACTGACTGGGTTGGTAGGTGACTGACTGACTGGGTGGGTAGGTGATGACTGACTGACTGACTGGGTGGGTAGGTGACTGACTTTGTGGGTAGGTGACTGACTGGGTGGGTAGGTGACTGACTGGGTGGGTAGGTGACTGACTGGGTGGGGAGGTGACTGACTGGGTGGGTAGGTGACTGACTGACTAGGTGACTGGGTGGGTAGGTGACTGACTGGGTGGGTAGGTGACTGACTGACTAGGTGACTGACTGGGTGGGTAGGTGACTGGGTGGGTGGGAAGGTGACTGACTGGGTGGGTGGGAAGGTGACTGACTGACTGGGTGGGTAGGTGACTGACTGACTGGGTGGGTAGGTGACTGACTGACTGACTGCGTGGGTAGGTGACTGACTGGGTGGGTAGGTGACTGACTGACTGACTGGGTGGGTGAATAACTGACTGACTGGGTGGGTGACTGACTGACTGGGTGACTGACTGACTGGGTGGGTGACTGACTGACTGACTGGGTGGGTGGGTAGGTGACTGGGTGGGTGGGAAGGTGACTGACTTACTGGGTGAGTAGGTAACTGACTGACTGGGTGGGTAGGTGACTGACTGGGTGGGTAGGTGACTGACTGGGTGGGTGGGAAGGTGACTGACTGACTGGGTGGGTAGGTGACTGACTGACTGGGTGGGTAGGTGACTGACTGACTGGGTGGGTAGGTGACTGACTTTGTGGGTAGATGACTGACTGGATGGGTAGACTGACTGGGTGGGTGGGAAGGTGACTGACTGACTGCGTGGGCAGGTGACTGACTGACTGGGTGGGTAGATGACTGACTGGGTGGGTAGGTGACTGACTGGGTGGGGAGGTGACTGACTGGGTGGGTAGGTGACTGACTGACTAGGTGACTGTGGGGCAGAGGGAGGGAGAGAGTGGGGGGGAGAGGGATTGAGTGGGGGAGAGGGAGAAAGTAGGGGAGAGGGAGAGAGTGTGGGAGAGAGAGAGAGTGGGGGAGAGAGAGAGAGTGGGGGAGAGGGAGAGAGTGTGGGAGAGGGAGAGAGTGGGGGTGAGGGAGAGAGTGGGGGTGAGAGAGAGATAGAGAGAGAGAGTGGGGGAGACAGGGAGACTGACTGACTGGGTAGGTGACTGACTGGGTAGGTGACTGACTGACTGACTGGGTAGGTGACTGACTGACTGACTGGGTAGGTGACTGTCTGACTGACTGGGTAGGTGACTGACTGACTGACTGGGTAGGTGACTGACTGACTGGGTAGGTGACTAACTGACTGACTGACTGACTGGGTAGGTGACTGACTGACTGGGTAGGTGACTGACTGACTGGGTGGGTGACTGACTGACTGGGTGGGTGGGTAGGTGACTGACTGGGTGGGAAGGTGACTGACTGACTGGATGGGTAGGTGACTGACTGACTGGGTAGGTGACTGACTGGGTAGGTGACTGACTGACTGACTGACTGGGTGGGTGACTAACTGACTGACTGGGTGGGTGACTTACTGGTTGGGTGACTGACTGACTGACTGACTGGGTGGGTGGGTAGGTGACTGGGTGGGTGGGAAGGTGACTGACTGACTGGGTGAGTAGGTGACTGACCGACTGACTGGGTGGGTAGGTGACTGACTGGGTGAGAAGGTGACTGACTGACTGACTGACTGACTGACTGGGTGGGTGACTAACTGACTGACTGGGTGGGTGGGTGACTGACTGACTGGGTGGGTGACTGACTGACTGACTGACTGGGTGGGTGACTGACTGACTGACTGGGTGGGTGGGTAGGTGACTGGGTGGGTGGGAAGGTGACTTACTGGGTGGGTGGGAAGGTGACTGACTGACTGGGTGGGTAGGTGACTGACTGACTGGGTGGGTAGGTGACTGACTGACTGACTAGGTGGGTAGGTGTATGACTGGGTGGGTAGGTGACTGACTGACTGGGTGGGTGACTAACTGACTGACTGGGTGGGTGACTGACTGACTGGGTGACTGACTGACTGGGTGGGTGACTGACTGACTGACTGGGTGTGTGGGTAGGTGACTGGGTGGGTGGGAAAGTGACTGACTGACTGGGTGAGTAGGTGACTGACTGACTGGGTGGGTAGGTGACTGACTGGGTGGGTAGGTGACTGACTGGGTGGGTGGGAAGGTGACTGACTGACTGGGTGGGTAGGTGACTGACTGACTGGGTGGGTAGGTGACTGACTGACTGGGTGGGTAGGTGACTGACTGGGTGGGTAGGTGACTGACTGGGTGGGTGGGAAGGTGACTGACTGACTGGGTGGGTAGGTGACTGACTGACTGGGTGGGTAGGTGACTGACTGACTGGGTGGGTAGGTGACTGACTGGATGGGTGGGTAGGTGACTGACTGACTGGGTGGGTAGGTGACTGACTGGATGGGTAGGTGACTGACTGGATGAGTAGGTGACTGACTGGGTGGGTGGGAAGGTGACTGACTGACTGGGTGGGTAGGTTACTGACTGACTGGGTGGGTAGGTGACTGACTGGGTGGGTAGGTGACTGACTGACTAGGTGACTGGGTGGGTAGGTGACTGACTGGGTGGGTAGGTGACTGACTGACTAGGTGACTGACTGGGTGGGTAGGTGAGTGAGTGACTGACTGGGTACACACACACACACACACACACACACACACACACACACACACACACACACACACACACACACACACACACACACACACACACACACACACACACACAGAGTGGGGGAGAGGGAGAGAGTGGGGGAGAGAGAGAGTGTGGGGGAGAGAGAGAGTGTGGGGGAGAAAGAGAGAGAGAGTGGGGGGAGAGAGAGTGTGGAGGGAGAGAGAGTGTGGGGGGAGAGAGAGAGTGTGGGGGAGAGAGAGAGTGTGGGTAGGTGAGTGAGTGACTGACTGGGTAGACACACACACACACACACACACACACACACACACACACACACACACACACACACACACACACACACACACACACACACACACACACACACACACACACACACACACACACACACAAACACACACACACACACACTGTGGGTGGGAGAGAGAGTGTGGGGGGAGAGAGAGTGTGGGGGAGAGATAGTGTGGGGGGGAGGGAGAGAGAGTGTGGGGGGGGGAAGAGAGAGAGAGAGTGTGGGGCAGAGGGAGGGAGAGAGTGGGGGGGGAGAGGGATTGAGTGGGGGAGAGGGAGAAAGTAGGGGAGAGGGAGAGAGTGGGGGAGAGAGAGAGAGTGGGGGAGAGAGAGAGAGTGGGGGAGAGGGAGAGAGTGTGGGAGAGGGAGAGAGTGGGGGTGAGGGAGAGAGTGGGGGTGAGAGAGAGATAGAGAGAGAGAGTGGGGGAGACAGGGAGACTGACTGACTGGGTAGGTGACTGACTGGGTAGGTGACTGACTGACTGACTGACTGGGTAGGTGACTGACTGACTGACTGACTGGGTAGGTGACTGTCTGACTGACTGGGTAGGTGACTGACTGACTGACTGGGTAGGTGACTGACTGACTGGGTAGGTGACTAACTGACTGACTAACTGACTGGGTAGGTGACTGACTGACTGGGTAGGTGACTGACTGACTGGGTGGGTGACTGACTGACTGGGTGGGTGGGTAGGTGACTGACTGGGTGGGAAGGTGACTGACTGACTGGATGGGTAGGTGACTGACTGACTGGGTAGGTGACTGACTGGGTAGGTGACTGACTGACTGACTGACTGACTGGGTGGGTGACTAACTGACTGACTGGGTGGGTGACTGACTGACTGACTGACTGGGTGGGTGACTTACTGGTTGGGTGACTGACTGACTGACTGACTGACTGACTGGGTGGGTGGGTAGGTGACTGGGTGGGTGGGAAGGTGACTGACTGACTGGGTGAGTAGGTGACTGACCGACTGACTGGGTGGGTAGGTGACTGACTGGGTGGGTAGGTGACAGACTGACTGACTGACTGGGTGGGTGACTAACCTACTGACTGGGTGGGTGGGTGACTGACTGACTGACTGGGTGGGTGGGTAGGTGACTGGGTGGGTGGGAAGGTGACTTACTGGGTGGGTGGGTGGGAAGGTGACTGACTGACTGGGTGGGTAGGTGACTGACTGACTGGGTGGGTAGGTGACTGACTGACTGACTAGGTGGGTAGGTGTCTGACTGGGTGGGTAGGTAACTGACTGACTGGGTGGGTGACTAACTGACTGACTGGGTGGGTGACTGACTGACTGGGTGACTGACTGACTGGGTGGGTGACTGACTGACTGACTGGGTGTGTGGGTAGGTGACTGGGTGGGTGGGAAAGTGACTGACTGACTGGGTGAGTAGGTGACTGACTGACTGGGTGGGTAGGTGACTGACTGGGTGGGTAGGTGACTGACTGGGTGGGTGGGAAGGTGACTGACTGACTGGGTGGGTAGGTGACTGACTGGGTGGGTAGGTGACTGACTGACTGGGTGGATAGGTGACTGACTGGGTGGGTAGGTGACTGACTGGGTGGGTGGGAAGGTGACTGACTGACTGGGTGGGTAGGTGACTGACTGACTGGGTGGGTAGGTGACTGACTGACTGGGTGGGTAGGTGACTGACTGGATGGGTGGGTAGGTGACTGACTGACTGGGTGGGTAGGTGACTGACTGGATGGGTAGGTGACTGACTGGATGGGTAGGTGACTGACTGGGTGGGTGGGAAGGTGACTGACTGACTGGGTGGGTAGGTGACTGACTGACTGGGTGGGTAGGTGACTGACTGGGTGGGTAGGTGACTGACTGACTAGGTGACTGGGTGGGTAGGTGACTGACTGGGTGGGTAGGTGACTGACTGACTAGGTGACTGACTGGGTGGGTAGGTGAGTGAGTGACTGACTGGGTAGACACACACACACACACACACACACACACACACACACACAGAGTGGGGGAGAGGGAGAGAGTGGGGGAGAGAGAGTGTGGGGGAGAGAGAGAGTGTGGGGGAGAGAGAGAGAGAGAGTGGGGGGAGAGAGAGTGTGGAGGGAGAGAGAGTGTGGGGGGAGAGAGAGAGTGTGGGGGAGAGAGAGAGTGTGGGCAGGGGGAGAGAGAGTGGGGGGGAGAGAGAGTGTGGGGGGGGAGAGAGTGTGGGGGGAGAGAGAGAGTGTGGGGGGAGAGAGAGAGTGTGGGGGGAGAGAGAGTGTGGGGAGAGATAGTGTAGGGGGGAGGGAGAGAGAGTGTGGTGGGGGGGAAAGAGAGAGAGTGGGGGGGAGAGGGAGGGAGAGAGTGGGGGGAGAGGGATTGAGTGGGGGAGAGGGAGAAATTAGGGGAGAGGGAGAGAGTGGGGGAGAGAGAGAGTGGGGGAGAGAGAGAGAGTGGGGAGAGGGAGAGAGTGGGGGAGAGGGAGAGAGTGGGGGTGAGGGAGAGAGTGGGGGTGAGAGAGAGAGAGAGTGGGGGAGACAGGGAGACTGACTGACTGGGTAGGTGACTGACTGGGTAGGTGACTGACTGACTGACTGGGTAGGTGACTGTCTGACTGACTGGGTAGGTGACTGACTGACTGACTGGGTAGGTGACTGACTGACTGGGTAGGTGACTGACTGACTGACTAACTGACTGGGTAGGTGACTGACTGACTGGGTGGTGACTGACTGACTGGGTGGGTGACTGACTGACTGACTGGGTTTAGGTGACTGACTGGGTGGGAAGGTGACTGACTGACTGGATGGGTAGGTGACTGACTGACTGGGTAGGTGACTGACTGGGTAGGTGACTGACTGACTGACTGGGTGGGTGACTAACTGACTGACTGGGTGGGTGACTGACTGACTGACTGACTGGGTGGGTGACTGACTGACTGGGTGGGTGGGTAGGTGACTGGGTGGGTGGGAAGGTGACTGACTGACTGGGTGAGTAGGTGACTGACTGACTGGGTGGGTAGGTGACTGACTGGGTGGGTAGGTGACTGACTGGGTGGGTGGGAAGGTGACTGACTGACTGGGTGGGTAGGTGACTGACTGACTGGGTGGGTAGGTGACTGACTGACTGGGTGGGTAAGTGACTGACTGACTGGGTGGGTAGGTGACTGACTGGGTGGGTGACTGACTTAAGGTGACTGACTGACTGGGTGGGTAGGTGACTGACTGACTGGGTGGGTAGGTGACTGACTGACTGACTGGGTAGGTGACTGACTGACTGGGTAGGTGACTGACTGACTGACTAACTGACTGGGTAGGTGACTGACTGACTGGGTGGAGACTGACTGACTGGGTAGGTGACTGACTGGGTAGGTGACTGACTGACTGACTGACTGGGTAGGTGACTGACTGACTGACTGGGTAGGTGACTGTCTGACTGACTGGGTAGGTGACTGACTGACTGACTGGGTAGGTGACTGACTGACTGGGTAGGTGACTGACTGACTGACTAACTGACTGGGTAGGTGACTGACTGGGTGGTGACTGACTGACTGGGTGGGTGACTGACTGACTGACTGGGTTTAGGTGACTGACTGGGTGGGAAGGTGACTGACTGACTGGATGGGTAGGTGACTGACTGACTGGGTAGGTGACTGACTGGGTAGGTGACTGACTGACTGGGTGGGTGACTAACTGACTGACTGGGTGGGTGACTGACTGACTGACTGGGTGGGTGACTGACTGACTGGGTGGGTGGGTAGGTGACTGGGTGGGTGGGAAGGTGACTGACTGACTGGGTGAGTAGGTGACTGACCGACTGACTGGGTGGGTAGGTGACTGACTGACTGGGTGGGTAGGTGACTGACTTGGTGGGTAGGTGACTGACTGGGTGGGTGACTGACTTAAGGTGACTGACTGACTGGGTGGGTAGGTGACTGACTGACTGGGTGGGTAGGTGACTGACTGGATGGGTAGGTGACTGACTGGGTGGGTGGGAAGGTGACTGACTGGGTGGGTAGGTGACTGACTGACTGGGTGGATAGGTGACTGACTGGGTAGGTGACTGACTGGGTGGGTAGGTGACTGACTGGGTGGGTAGGTGACTGACTGAGTGAATAGGTGACTGACTGACTAGGTGACTGGGTGGGTAGGTGACTGACTGGGTGGGTAGGTGACTGACTGACTAGGTGACTGACTGGGTGGGTAGGTGAGTGACTGACTGGGTAGACACACACACACACACACACACACACACACACACACACACACACACACACACACACTCACACACACACACACACACACTGAGTGGTGCTTTAAATGTTGGTGGGCTGATGATATCACTCACCCCGTATCTCCGGAGCAGATGATGCCTCTCCTCCGGGTTCCCCTGAGCCGGTGTCAGCTCCGGAGGAACACAGGCACCTCACCCTCCCTCACAGAGCAGTGTCGGCCATTTTGCTCCCGGCTCTTGGTCGCGTTTGTGGAGGGGGACGGAGCAAGCCTCCAACCCTGTGCAACCACACGGGAGGGGTCAGCACACGGGAGGGGGCAGCACACGGGAGGAAGCAGCACACGGGAGGGGGCAGCACACGGGAGGGGTCAGCACACGGGAGGGGGCAGCACACGGGAGGGGGCAGCACACGGGAGGAGGCAGCACACAGGAGGAGGCAGCACACGGGAGGAAGCAGCACACGGGAGCGGGCAGCACACGGGAGTGGGCAGCACACGGGAGGGGTCAGCACACGGGAGGGGGCAGTACACGGGAGGAAGCAGCACACGGGAGGGGGCAGCACACGGGAGGGGGCAGCACACGGGAGGGGGCAGCACACTGAAGGAGGCAGCACACGGGAAAGGGCAGCACACGGGAAAGGGCAGCACACGGGAAGGGGCAGCACACGGGAGCGGGCAGCACACGGGAGGGGGCAGCACACGAGAGGGGGCAGCACACGGGAGGATTCAGTACACGGGAGGGGGCAGCACACGGGAGGGGGCAGCACACGGGAGGGGGCAGCACACGGGAGCGGGCAGCACACGGGAGGGGGCAGCACACGGGAGGAGGCAGCACACGGGAGGGGGCAGCACACGGGAGGGGGCAGCACACGGGAGCGGGCAACACACGGGAGGGGGCAGCACACGAGAGGAGACAGCACACGGGAGGAAGCAGCACACGGGAGGGGGCAGCACATGGGAGGGGGCAGCACACTGGAGGGGGCAGCACACGGGTGCGGGCAGCACACGGGAGGGGGCAGCACACGGGAGGAGGCAGCACACGGGAGGAAGCAGCACACGGGAGCGGGCAGCACACGGGAGGGGGCAGCACACGGGAGGGGGCAGCACATGGGAGGGGGAAGCACACGGGAGGAAGCAGCACACGGGAGGGGGCAGCACACAGGAGGGGGCAGCACACAGGAGGGGGCAGCACACGGGAGGAGGCAGCACACGGGAAAGGGCAGCACACGGGAAGGGGCAGCACACGGGAGCGGGCAGCACACAGGAGGGGGCAGCACACGGGAGGGGGCAGCACACGGGAGGGGGCCGCATGGGAGGGGAGCAGCACATGGAAGGGGGCAGCACACGGGAGGAAGCAGCACACGGGAGGGGGCAGCAAACGGGAGGGGGCAGCATACGGGAGCAAGCAGCACACGAGAGGGGGCAGCACACGGGAGGGGGCCGCACGGGAGGGGAGCGCATGGGAGCGGGCAGCACAAGGGAAAGGGCCGCATGGGAGCGGGAACCACAAACACCCCACCCACGTGCACAGCCGTGCAACACAACACTCCCCCCATCTCCTGCATCCCAGGTGGCGGACACCCCAGGGCAGGGAGGGGAGGAGATCAGGAGGGAGAAGAGATTGGGGAAAGCGGGCTAACCCAGCACTGCCTGCCGGCCTTCTTCCCCGCGTTAACCGAATCAGGGAGGGGGATTATTTATTAAAAAAAAATTAATTGGCGCGAGCAGGGGAATTCATAGAGCCGCAGTAACTACTCGCCAGCGGCCAAAATCCACCCGCCACGGGCGTGTAGTTATAATGAATTGTCGAACACTGTATATATATATATATATATATATATATATATATATACATATATATATACACATGATTAACCAATATACAAAGAAATGTTTAAGGGTTAACTAAAACATGCACAAATAAAAATACCCCTTCTCCATATCAAGACATCACCTTGCATATGAAAATTACAATATTATATAGCCACAGTAAAACAAAATCCTATTTCCTAATAAAATCATTCTCATCTTCCAATCAATATCATGAAATGCCAATCAAAACATTGTATACATGATACATAAAATCTGTGCACCATGTACACTGCCAATCAATGTTAACAATAAAATATTCCAAACAAAATACAATGAAATCCAAACAAGTACATAGTTACATAGTTACATAGTAGATGAGGATGAAAAAAGACGTAGGTCCATCAAGTTCAACCTATGCTAAATTTAGACAACAGATACTTTATACTATATCTATACTTACTTATTGATCCAGAGGAAGGCAAACAAAAAAACCCATTAAGGGGAAAAAATAACTCCTTCCTGACTCCAAGAATTGGCAATCGGATTAATCCCTGGATCAACATCCTTCCCATGTATACTTATTTGGTATATCCCTGTATACCTTTCCCATTTAAAAAGATGCCCAACCTTATTTTGAACAAATCTATTGTATCTCCCATCACAGACTCCATGGGTAATGAATTCCACATTTTAAGTGCCCTTACTGTAAAGAACCCTTTCCTTTGTTGTTGGTGAAATTTCCTTTCCTCCAACCTTAAGGGATGGCCCCGAGTCCTTAGTACTACCTGTGGGATGAATAGTTCTTTTGAAAAGCTCCTTGTATTGTCCCCGAATATATTTGTATATAGTTATCATATACCCTCTTAGACTCCTCTTTTCTTTTTTTTTTTTTTTTGCCTTTTTTTTTGTATCAATCTTTTTTATTGGCATTAACATTTACAGGAATGAGTACATACTTTTCAATAACATAAAACTGTTTAAGTTTGACTGTATTGAGTACCTGCTAGCCAACATTGTTTTTTTTTTAATAGTTGGGGTTGAGGGAGTGGAGGAGGGGGAGGAGTGAGGGGGGGTAGAAAGACAGAGGGGGGAGGGGAGAAGGAAGGTTGGTGAGGGGGAAAGGGAGGGGGGAAGGGGGGGTGGGAAAGTCCCCCTTGGCTCGTCTACATTTCCCACCTTTGGAATCTGGGTTATTCCCTTCAATAGAGTTTGCGCTTTATATCTTTATCTGAGGCCCTGGAGGGCTATCCATGGGTCCCATGTGTTCCAGAACTGTGTCATTTTTTTGTGCAGCATAGCTGTTAGTTTTTCCATAGACATTACTTCGTCCACCCGCCTTATGACTGTGTTTCTTGCAGGGGCTTTGACCTGCTTCCAGGCAGCTGATATTGAGCACCTGGTTGCAGTCAAGATTGCAGAGACCAGTCTACTCATGGGTGGGGGTAGGTCGTCAAAGGGTTTACTCAGCACCAGGGACAGTGGGTCTAGGGGGAGAGGAATTCCCGTTGTATCATAGAGCAGCGTCTGAATCCTAACCCAGAACCTCTGAATCTCCGGACATGACCACCAAATATGGGCCATGTCTCCCTTTTGACCACATCCTCTTCAGCACAGGTCTGGGGTGCCGGGGAAGATCTGGCTCAGTCTAGCTGGGGTCAGGTACTATTGGAATAGAATTTTGTAGATATTCTCCTTTGTTACTGTGCAGATTGAGGTTTTTGCCGCCATCTCCCAGATATCCTCCCACTCCTCATTGTCAATTTGTATATTTAGGTCCGCCGACCATTTTTGCTTATAGTGGTGGGTCGGGGATTCTGATGCTGACTCTATCCCCCTATATATCTCAGAGATTAGGCCTCTTTGATACCTGCCTTTACTGCATAGTGTTTCGAATCTGGTGGGTGGGGGAAATTTGGAGTTCTGTGAGAGCGAGAGCAGAAAGTGTCTAATTTGTAGGTATTTGAATAGGTGGAGGTGTTGAGCTTGGTATTTGTCCCGTACCTCTTTAAATGTTAGAATCTCTCCATTTTTCAGCAAGTCTGCAACCAGCCTTATTCCAAGCCCCTGAAATTGGGCAAATTGCTTTTTGGAGCACCCGGGCGGGAAGTTCGGGTTCCCAAAGATCGGGGTGATTTGTGAGGGGGTGTTTAGCAGGCCATACTTCCCTTTATTTTTCAGCCACGAGTTCCACGTGCATCTCATTGCTCCCAGATCAAACCTCCTTGATCCTCCTCCTTTTCCTCCTTGGGACCACATAAGTAGCTGAAGTGGTAACGGGGCTGCGTAATGTGTTTCTATCTCGAGCCAGCGGGCCACTGCCGGGTCGCAATTCCAAACTACGGCTTGCTTTAGCTGGGCTGCGAGGTAGTATCTGACCACATCGGGGACCAGCAGACCTCCTCTTAGTTTGGCTGATAACATGACCGATCTGGGGACCCTCGGTCTCTTGTCATTCCAGATAAATTGGAACATTTGGGCCTGTACATTTTTCATGACAGTTAGTGGGACGACTATGGGGAGTGTTTGGAAGTAGTACAGCAGCCGAGGTAGGATGTTCATTTTGAGGGAGACTATTCTCCCGAATCATGATATTTGATGTTTTTTCCACGACTTTAAGTCTTTTTTAATTTGATCAAATAGTGTGGGGTAGTTGTATTGATAGAGGGATCCGTGGGAGCTCGAGATTCTTATACCTAGGTATTTGATGTATGTGGTGCTCCACTTGTATTTATAATTGGACTGCAAAAGCTTCCACGTTGTGTTTGGGAGGGATATGTTAAGTGCTTCTGACTTGTCTATATTTATTTTATAATCAGAGACTGTTCCAAATTGGTGGAGTACCTTTTGTAGGTTCGGGAGGGAGATGTGGGGGTCAGTGAGGGTCAGGATCACATCATCCGCGAATAGGGAAATTTTGTATTCCTTTGTGGAGATCGAAATCCCCTTATTGCCCTTTTCTTGTCTAATTTTGGCTGCCAATGGTTCAATTGTTAGGGCAAATAGGAGTTGGGATAGCGGGCAGCCCTGTCTGGTCCCATTTCTGATTGTAACTGGGTCTGATAGTCCTCCTGAAATTTTTACATATGCTGTGGGGTTTTGGTAGAGGGCTCTAACACCCTCTAAATAGGGACCACTAAAACCGAACTTCAGCATTGTTTGGTCTAGGAAGGACCATCTGATCCTATCGAACGCTTTTTCCGCGTCGAGGCTCAGGATCATTGCTTTGGTTCCTGTGAGATACACGTGGTCGATGATATCCACTATTTTGCGGGTATTGTCGGAGGCCTGTCTTCCTGACATAAAACCTACTTGATCTGTATTAATGAGTCTGGGGAGAATCGGGTTGAGCCTGTTTGCTAGTATCTTGCTGTAAATTTTTAGATCTGAGTTAAGTAGGGATATTGGCCTGTAGTTGCCACAAAGGAGCGGGTCTCGACCCTCCTTGTGGATTACGGCTAAATTTGCTGCAGTGATGGTAGCGGGGATTGGCTCTCCTTGTAGGAAGGAGTTGAACATGTCAAGCAAGTAAGGGAACAGGGTCAGCATGAATGTCTTATAGTAGGTGTTAGAGAATCCGTCCGGGCCCGGAGTTTTTGCTGGTTTGAGGGAGCTAATGGCTTTGGTTAGTTCTTCTAGGGTAATGTCTTTATTTAGTTTATCTAGTTCGGCCTTTGAGAGGGAGGGGAGGGAGCACTCCTCCAGGTATTTTGAGATTGTCTCTAAGGGGGTCGGATTTTGGCCCAGGGGATGTAGGTTATACAGTTGGGAGTAGTAGTCAGCAAATTCTTGTGCTATTTCTTTTTCGTCATATGTGATTTTCCCTTATTTTGTGCGGATTTTGGATAACGTGACTTTACCCGTATGCCTCTAAGTTTCGTGGCTAAGAGCTTGTCAGCTTTGTTTCCTTTATCAAAGAATTTTTGTTTTGTCCATCTAAGGGCCCTTTCTACTTCCTCTAATTGTGTTTGTTTGAGGGCTGCTCGCGTTTGGTTTAATTGCTTTAGTATTTTTTTGGACGCTGTTGTTTTGTGTTGCTGCTCTTGGTGTTTGATTTTATCTGTTAGTTCAGTTTGGAGTTTAGCTTTTTGTTTTTTCTTATAGGCCGATATCGAGATTCATTCTCCTCTAATTGAGGCCTTGTGTGCCTCCCAAAGCATAGCCGGGGCCAAGACCGTACCTGCGTTTATCTGGAAAAAGGAGGAGAGTTTGCGTCTTATATTTGTCTCTGTCTCTGGGCAGTTAAGTAGGGAATCATTCAACTTCCATTTGTAGGGATTGTTTTTGACAAAGTGTAGGGCGAGGGTGAGTTCCACCGGGGCGTGGTCAGACCAGGTAATTGGACCGATGTTGGAGTTGGAGGAAGCCTGGAGTATGTTGTTGGTACCCAGAAAATAGTCTAACCTCGAGTAGGACTGATGGGGGCGGAGAAGAAGGTGTAATCCCTTTGAACACAAAAAACAAAACTGTGCGCTACTACCTAACTACCTATAAAGTTTAAATGTATAAATATATACAGTGCAGTGACTATACCATCAATTTAGTGATAAAAAAATTATAAAAAATTAAACCACAACTCCCACAGTGAGATAATTATACATTAAATAATAAGTGCCACATAACCGTGTTGGGGATAATGGCGTCTGCAGCTGTAAACGCAGGGGTGGCTCAGCACCCCACATACACTAAGAGAATGGAAACAAAAGAAAACAGCGCACAACGCCAAATAGTGAAGCAAATTCAACAATATATTATAGAATTAAAAAGGGGGTAATATATCTGCGTACATGAAAAAAGTTGGTAAAAGGCATGTAGTGTGTATCACACTGTTTACCACTCGGCAGCTGTTAACTGTAGAATCGGGTGCTTGCTTCCCTCTGCTGATGCAGCTCAGTTGATTCTGGGGCAGGACGTCAGTCTTTTCACTCCCAAGGGGATTTCCCTTCATGCAGCCAGGTTCAGCAGCTGGTACTGGGGCTCGGTGAAATCGCTCCTGCTTCCTGGCCAATATGAAGCTGCTCCTGTACCTCGGCAGGTGCCTGGGAACAGTGGGGATCCTAAAGCCCCTCACCACAGAGAAGTCTGCACAAAAACAGGTCAGGAGTGGACCTAAGTGTCTCCAATGTTTTGTTGTGTTTGTGAAGAAATAAACCACCCAACATTTTGAAACAGTCTAAAATGCATTGTGTGGATTCTTAACTGACCTTGGAATCTTCCCTCTGGGTCTGAATGAGTGTGAGTTAGAGCGAAGGGGACGTTGTTCCTTATTAGGATAGCTACTCCTTTCTTTTTACTCGGGGAGGATGCGTAGAAAGCCTGTGTCAACAGGCTCTTGAATGTATTTGGGGGAACTGGTGAGTTAAAGTGTGTTTCTTGCAGGAAAACGATGTCCCCTTTTGTTTTTTTCAGTTCCTGGAGCGCTAGTTTCCTTTTTTTATTTGAGTTAAGTCCATTTACGTTAAGCGTGATTATTTTTATGTCTGTCATTTTGTGGCGTGCTTGTTTTTCGGAGCTCTGAGCTCCGAGGCCCTCTGTATTCCCACAGTGAGGGCTACTAGTCCTGCGAGCCTTAGGTGAGTTTGTGTAGGTGAGTGGGGGGGGGGGGGTGGGGGAGGGGGGAGGGTGGGGGGGAGGGGAAGTGAGACACAATAGGAAGGGTGGGGGTCGTTGGGCCTTCAGATGGCCCTAGAAAGTAGGCCTCTCCCATGTGGGCGAGAGAGGTACGGGGTTTATTACACCAGATGCCTCTTTTCTAATTTAAATAAATTTAATTTATCTAGCCTCTCCTCATAAGTTAGATTGTCCATCCCCTTTATTAATTTGGTGGCTCTTCTCTGCACTTTCTCTAGTTCCATAATGTCTTTTCTTAGGATTGGTGCCCAAAATTGAACTCCATATTCAAGGTGTGGTCTTTGTAAAGGGGCATAATTATGTTTACTTCCCTTCCATCCATTGCCCGTTTGATGCAAGATAAGATCCTGTTTGCCTTTGCAGCTACTGCATGACATTGGGCACTATTGCTAAGCCTGCAGTCTACAAACACTCCTAGTGATAGGTAAAGGAAAGGTTTCCTTAGGAACAGTGCTTCAGCGAAATGGGGTACAATGGCAATGGTTGCTCAAAAATGTAGATGAACAGGTTAGGACAAGGTTAATAACGTAATACAGAGTATTGGACCCAGTGCATCATAAAGCAGGGAGTGATATAAAAGATGCATGATTTGGAGATGCATCTTTGGTGGTCAGGGTTACCATTTGTGTATTCATTCTCTATGGATTCAGCATCTATTGTTCTGCACAAAAATAGGAACATACTGTTCATCACTAAATATTATCATGAACAATTCTTTGCCCTATATATTGATTGATAATAAATTAAGGGCTAGAAGGAATTATATATTTTTCTGATATAACTAGACACTGTACATCAACAATATACTTTAGGTTATTCTACATCCTGTGTCTATCCATACGAGGAAATTGATTGCGTTGTCATTGATTTGTATTTTTATATGTCTGTTGTCACTCACAATTGTATGTTATACCCTCTGTCATTTCCCCCACTCCCGCGGCTGAACGGGTAACCCTGACCACCAAAGATGCATCTCCAAATCAGTAATCTGATTGGAGATCAACTCTGACCAAGCAGAAGGCTAGCTGGTATCCACAGCTACCAGAGACGCCTCTCCGATCTAGCTCCCAGTTGGAGGGCTACTCTGACCAATCAGAGACTTAATAGCACTCGCGCGAAAACCGCACGGCATCTCTGGGAAAAGTGGGCGGGGTTTCCCCTTTAAAGCTGCGAGTAGTGGAGACGCGATTTCACTCTTTGAAAAAGGGCTGCATAGCCTGAAACGCGTTAGAGTTTTTTGCTGTCTCCCCCACTGCACCATGTTTCAATAAAGAAGAATTTTAACCCTCTCATTGCTGGTGTTGATCCCGTCGTTCAGCTGTGCTCCGCTGCTATCCTTGGATAATCTTCTATACAAACACTCCTAAATCCTTCTCCATCAAGGATTCCCCAATATATCTCCATTTAATTTGTAAGTTGCCTTTTTATTCTTGCATCCCAAATACATAGAAACAAAGGGTGAACTGCGCTCAAATAATTGTGAATATGTGTTTAAACAGTGAATATTCAGTGATACAATTAAAATGTAAACCTGTTACTTTAAATGTGAGGGTATGCTGCTGGATTCGTGGAATGGCTCCACAGACCAAGGCTAAAGAAACAATGACAAAAGAAACTGCGCAAAAAGCCTCATAGTGTAGTAAATAATAAATTATATTGTGATAAAACAGGTGAGTATTGCACGTACATCAGTTTAAAATTTTACTAGCACTACATGTATATGCCTCTCAAACAGGAGAAGGGAAATTTAAAGGGATAAACCCTTTATACACATTAAAAACTTTATTAAACACAAAATACTCCAAATGGAAAATACTAAAAAATATAAAAGAAACAAGTATTAATATATCAATTTATACTGTGAATTCATGTTATACGTAATATATGACCTAACGGAAGTAGAAGAAAGTGTAGAAAAGGGAGATATATATATATATAGACAAAACAGATTAAACCTTTCATAGAGATACATTTACATTTAACTATAGTAGAGAACCATATAGATACCAAATATATATATTAAAGCTTAAAACCAATATAAATATATTAAAAAGATTCATTAAACCAAATGAAATTGTTTGTTAATATAAAGACCAGACATCTATTTCCTCATTTAGTCCCTAATGAATATTTTCAGGCTGAGAGACTGGACTCAAATTAAACAGCCAATCACAGGAGAGTGTTTGGTATATGAAGCGCCCCATTAGAGACCTCCGATATCCCTGACAAAGTACACTCTAAGTACGAAACGCATTGGATAAGAGGGCGCATTCCTAGCACTACCCACTGTGTGATTTTACATCATCTGTTATCCGGTTCCATCTCCTTTGCACACGCTGCTCCTCTGGCTGGCCGAGACTGTAAAGCTACTGGCGCCCCTTGATGACGTCATTGACACGCGCTGAAAGTGGATGCCGTACATGCAGACAGACGCCTGAAAGCCAGTGAGTGAGAGCCTGCCTTCCCGCATCAGCTGCCGTGAGTACGCCGTGGCATAGCCGAATTCCATCGGGTTGCTTTGTCCACGCTGTGGGGCTGCTGCCCTACATCACGGAGGTCTGAGCTGTGCAGAGAGCATTCAAGGGAGACGTGAGAGGAGAAGAGACTCCATCTGTTGACCGCTGTCCACCATCTGTTGTTGATTGGTAACATGTCCATATACATGTACTGCGAGTAAAGTTTTAAACTGATTTATGTGCAATACTCACCTGTTTTATCATGATCTAATTTATTATTTACTACACTATGAGTTTTTTTGCGCTGTTTCTTTTGTCGTTATCCCAAATGCATAACCTTACATTTATCTGTATTAAACCTCATCTGCCATTTACCTGCCCACGTTTCCAGTCTCTCCAAGTCTTTCTGAAGAGAAATTACATCCTGCTCTGATTCTATTACCTTACACAATTTAGTATCATCAGCAAAGATGGAGACTTTGCTCTCGATCCCAACCTCAAGGTCATTAATAAACAAGTTAAAAAGCAGGGGTATACTATTTAAACCAAGCAAGGCAACAGAAATAAATTACCGTTAATTAATCAAATCCCAAAACAATTAAAATACCATCCTAATCAATTAAACAATTAACTAGTTTAATCGTTAACCAAAACCATTCTCCAAAAAAGTTACCATCAGACAAAATATAAGTACCAAAAAGAATCCACTATAAAAAAGCAAGCCTCACCCTGACCTAAAGTACAGCATGCAACACCAAAAATTACATCTATCTCAATAAAAATGACATTACACACACATGAAAGCATAGCAGCATAGCTAAAGACATTGAGTGGACCCCTGCTGTGGCCTAGGGGGGACCCTTTTGTCCACTTTTTATGTAATAAATCTATTTTTTGTTGCTTAAAACCGTGAGCCTCCTTCTGTTACTTTGGGCAGTGCACTGCCTTATTTTTCTACTTGTTCCTGCCATCACCTGGGAAATTGCACGCCTATGAAGATTCTGAGATTGGATACTCCAGGAGAAACTGAGTGAGTTCACTTTGTGGGTCAGTGTACCCCTTTTTTTTCTGATATATGGGACGTTGGTCTGTACTATTTATTTATGGTGCCGCTGGCATTAGGTACTAGTCCCCTAACCCTATTACGGCTTCGTTATGCTATATGCTTACATTGAAGGAGTTTATCCTAAACCTCAGTTTATTATGCCAAACAGGACTTGTTTTTTCTGATACACTGTCTTTCTACACAATAAAGACATTTTAAATACTGCCAAACAATCTTTTCCAACATAATCATTTCTTACCCTGTAAGTATATATCGATCTAGACATACATACATACATACATACAGTGGCAAGAAATGATCTTAACAAAAAAAATGATCACATGTAAAATAAAAAAAAACTTTATTTATTTTATTATGCTAGTTAATGTGTTTAATAATGGGCAAATAATCTATTATCCATATCTGGATAATAGTTATTTTGCACATTATTGTACTGTATTTGTTTGGGGGGTGGGGGAATTGATGCATTTCATGTATACTGCACCGACACACTTTATTCGAGCAAATACCCAGTATGTACCTGGCAGATACCTGGAATGCGCCGCTCCTCACCTCTGACAAGCCCCGTTGCGTTTGCCTTCCCAGCCTGGGTTCATGCCTGGCTGACGGGCGGCTGATCTGTTAAATGATAATGATTAGGATTTAATAGGCTGCAATGCTTCGCGTGTCTACCAGATGGCATAAATTCATGAATTGTAATGCAGTATATATATATATACTGTGCAGTATTGCAGCCAGCGGGACTAAAATGCTTCAATCCCTGCCTGGAAAATACCTCAATGCACTCGGGCAGAAAACAGTCACAAACCTCAATACACCCGGGTATACCCGAATTCGTGGGACTAGCCGAGCTCGAATAAAGTTTGTCGCCAGTGTAGGACATGTTAATTTATTTTACATACAGGGTTGTTTCCTCAGGTCTGCGGGGGACCTCTGGAGACCACCTGAGGTCTCCTCGGACTTCTCACAGGTAAATGGCTGCCGGGTCCACGGGAGACACCTGCGGGGCAGAACCGTAGGGACCACCCAAGGGCCCCCAGACCCCCATGGGAACCACCCGAGACCCCTCAGACACCTGTGGATCTGACCCGGGGCCCCCCAGATAGCCACGGGCCTACCCGTGGAGACCCTATTGTGGCCCACGGTGACCTGCGGAGACCACCTGGTGGACCACGGCGCCTGGCGGGGACCACCCGTAGGCCTCCAGACCTGTTTGAAACATGGTGCTGGGCTATTGTGAGGTCTACGGACACCTGTCAGGGCCACCGGGGACTCCCGTGGGCCTGGGGTATTAACCCTGTATGTAAAATAATAAATCATGTATTTATGGGGGGGCACAGGGGGTGGGTTATGTATTTAATAAATATAATGATGTTTAATGTGGGGTTGTGTATTGTTTTTATTGTGGGTACTCGGGGTGGGGGAAGGGGGTATTTGCCCCAAGGATATGTGGGTAGGCCTCCCGGCTGGTTATTGGGTGAGGGTGGTTAGGCCTCACAGGGTGGGTAGTGGGAAGGTATTTAGGCCTCCCGAGTGGTGGGTGAGGGTGAGTTAACCCCTTAACGACTGTAGCGGTTAATAACCGCTATGGTGATTAAGGGGTTAGGGGACATTATATTGGGTGTTTTTATTCTTGTTTATGTTTTGCAGCATTGGAGGAGGGCATGGATGGTGATGAAGATGAGGATGGCCTTCATCGTGCCAGCCGGACATGGGTGAGTGCTATATGTATTTATTGTATTTATTGTTATTTATGTATTTTAAATGGGCAAATTCACTATTATCCATATTTTGCACATTACTATACTGTATGTGTTAAGGGGGGTGTATTTATTGAAAAGTATTTATGTGTTGATAATTTTTGGGGGGGCACAGAATTGGTACTGCAGGCCTGCGGGGCACACCTGAGGGCCACCACCGGCCTATAGTATAATTGCTGTGCATCCCAAAAATGTAATATATGTAATGGGGGTATAGGGGTTGTTGGGGGCACAGGGAGTGTATGTTGTTTATTGCAATGTTTATTGGGGGCAATTGTCCACAATAAACATGCTATTATACCTTAACCCCTTCATTGCCTTAGCGGTCCCCTGAGCTGAACCGCATTGATTTCTGGCTCAGGGAACACCTGCTTCCCGAGTTACAGGCCCCGGTATGGGGCATCGGTGCCAGTGTCAATGCCATCTTTATAGCGTGCACGTCACGTATGGGATTCTATAAAGATGGCGGCGACACTGGCACCCGATGACCCATACCGGGGCATGAAACTCGGGAAGCAGGGGGTCCCTGATCCACAAATCAATGCGGTTCAGCTCCCGTACACTATTATTAAAAATACATTAATGCTGCTTCATTACCATAGCAGATAGTCGCAAAGGTTAGGAATGATTGTTTATTGATATGTGTGTTTTACTCATAGTGTAGTTGTGCAGAGGGTCCCCGGAGCTGAACCGCTTTGGTTTTAGGTTCAGGGACCGCCTGCTTCCCGAGATATAGGCCCCTTTATGGGGTGCCGGTATCCCTCTGCTTTGTTTACATTCCGTGATCACGTGATCGGGACATTTAAATGCAGAGGGATACCGGCACCTCATAAAGGGGCCTGTATCTCGGGAAGCAGGGGGTCCCCGGACCTAAAACCAATATGTTGCAGATCTCTCTCTGCTGCAGACACATCTCGGCAGGGGACGGCGTATCGCCAGGTTATTGGCAGACAGACTGTCTCGCCACCGGCTACTCGGCATGTTGCTTTCGCAGTGATTCGCCAGGGATTCAGCCCTTCCTGAATACTGCGAGGGCAACACGCCAAAATCAAGCCGATAGTGATCCCCTGCCGAGAGTTCTTTTTCGGTGCTTACTGCATCGAGCCCTTATTCTTTTATGTGAGACCTCCAGAGTGAGTCTAACAGCAATTTAATAGATTTCAATATAGATTATTTGAAAAATGTCAACACTTTTCCATTAAAATTACCCTTTATGATTCAGAATTAAATCTCACTGTTTTCCTTTCTTGGATATTGACATCTCTGAGTATCTGTTCAAAGATACCATGGGATTATGTACCAGATTTACAAAGCAGCCTTGTACCCCAATAAACAGTCTCACTCTCTCCATGGTCTGGATGAGAGTAATGCCACCTTTAGGTATGACCAAAATAACCTGGCGTTAATCTGAGCAGCCTTTAGTGGATATGTGATGTCAGGGGGAATGCCTAACTAATTGGCACTAGCGTCCAGAATTTTTTTTTACTGTGCGCTAATTAAAGAAGTTTCACTGGGTTAACATTAATGTATTCCCTTTAGTGGATAGACATTATGATTAAACTAAAATTGATTTAGGCTAGCGTTGGGTTAAATAACCAAACAGAACTTACTGCATCTTGCCCTAAGAATGAAAGCAGGCAGACAAAGTCCAGAAGAGAGTATTATTAATAGGATTTCCCTGAGGAAATTTGTAATTTTCAGTTCAATTTTAGTAGGCTTGGATTTCCTAAGAAGGCTTAAAATATATTTTTCTAAGTTTTGGACATGCCATTGATTCCAACACACACAATTTCAGGTGGCGTATATGTATTTTTTTACAGATATTTACAGAAATTTCTAAAAAGAAAGGAAAACTCACAATGCTAATTGTATGTTAAGTTAGCACTTCCTATGGATTTACATTTGTCAAACCGTGGAACAATATTGGCAAATTATATAGCAAACTGATGATAAATCACTGATATCACCCAAAAAGAGTAAGAAACAGTAGCTTGTTGCAGTAATGAGCAGCAAATCAATAAATCCTTTAATATGCCACATAAACCAGTGATGTGCAAAAGAGTAAGGAAATTCTACTGAATTTCAAGGAAGCAAAAATAAGTCTAGACATAAAACCCCTCGTTATGTATCCATGGTCCCCATAAAATCATCTCTGTGATTAAAGAAGGAACCTGCTTAAACTAATTCATAGAGCTTATTTACATCTAGTGTTACAAAAATCTACATAGGAAGGAAACACTGTCTATTAATAAGAAAATAAAACGTGATCTGCTATCAAGGGGCTAAAAGCCATCTCTAAACGCTGAAGGTCGTAGAACACAGAATGTATAAATTATCACTCTAATTTTGCTGTAGAGAACGATACATATTATAACAAAAACAGAAAGTCATATTATGATATGAATAATCTCGTCACATTGACGTATTGCTTGGTGAAACCATTTTACTTATGTTTTAGTTCAAAAATATTTTTCGTGGTATTTCTTTTATTAAGGGAAATCGATTGATTTTGGCTTTGGATTTGTAAAGAATTTTTTTTAAATATATATTTTTTCAAAATGCTGTCAAACTTTTGTTAAACTGTGCACTTTTTGTAAAATTTCCATAGTTTTTTTTTCCAAAAGTTTTGCCTGTTAATTAAAAAACGAAAAGAAAAATAAAACCTTCAAAGATGAGAATTTGTTGTTTTTTTTTAAAGATTGGGCTTTGGTCCCGCACCTGTGATGCATCCCGTGACGAGACGGGTGATGCGCCTCACACTGAGGTTGTGTACAGGCACCATGTGGCCAGGCGTGTGGACACCACATGGATTGGGCTTAAGTCTGCCCTCATGACATGTCCCGTGACATCTAGGGTGATGCGCCTCACACGCAAGTGCCGCGCTACCCTTACCATGATTGGACTTAGGATTCGCCCCGTGATGCATCCCATGATGCCACGGACAACCTCCCTCACGCTCAAGCACCTACGCGCTGGCGCCGCGTTACCAGGGACATGCATAGGGTTAATACCATTACCTATTACCCCACACCTGCGGTACACTCTGCCCCTGCCTACCAATGCACTGAATGGGTTTGATTACTCATTGCTCTCAGCCTGGTGCACCCCTCCCTTATATGCTCAGCCATCCCTGCTCCAAGTTGGCTGAGCATAGCCCCCATTGCTATTTGGAACAAAGTGCTTGATTCAAGCATCCTGCTGCTTTCCTTGTGCATTCTTCCTGTTACCTTCTCGTTGAACCTGACCTCTGATTGTACCTGGACCTTTGCCTTTTCTGACCCTTGACCTCAGCTTGCTTATGAACTCCCACCTTCTATTCTCCTGGACCCTGGCTACACTCAATGACCATCTGACTTCTCCAATCCCAGACCACGGTGAGTATCACAAACATCTGACTCCTCCAATCCCAGACCACGGCGAGTATCATGACCATTCTGACATCTCCTACCCTGACCCGGCTACACGACTACCACTCTCCACTCCGGACGCAGTTTCACGGTTGTAGGTTGGTGTATTCTAACATCTTCACCACAGCCTTGCGGTCCCGTCCTGTTTGTGGTGAGCACCCATTACATTACGCTCAGCCCCACGAACATGGACCCCGCTGAGGTGTTCTTGAACCTGCACTCGAACATGTTTGACAAATTGGAGAAATATTTTGACCAGAATAGTCAGCTTTGAACCTGGTACATTTCCCGGTGTCAGCTCCTTGTGACCTTGGGCAAATCACTTTATCTCCCTGTGCCTCAGGCACCAAAAACATAGTTTGTAAGCTCCACAGGGCAGGGACTGCCTGCAAAATGTCTCTGTAAAGCGCTACATAAAACTAGCAGTGCTATACAAGAACATGCTATTAATGTTATTATTGTTATTATTGTTATTATTATTATTATTATTATTATTATTATTATTATTATTATTATTATTATTATTATTATTATACCTATACAGGCATACCCCGGTTTAAGGACACTCACTTTAAGTACACTCGCGAGAAAGGACATATCGCCCAATAGGCAAACTGTAGCTTGCGCATGCACCTGTCTACGCGTCCTGAACAGCAATACCGGCTCCCTACCTGTACCCGAAGCTGTGCGCAAGCGGGGAGACTATAGAGCCTGTTACAAATACGTTATTTACATCAGTTATGCACGTATATGATGATTGCAGTACAATACATGCATCGATAAGTGGAAAAAAGGTAGTGCTTCACTTTAAGTACATTTTCGCTTTACATATATGCTCTGGATACATTGTGTAGGTTAATGTGGGGTATGCCTGTATATCTCTTGAAAAGGGTCATTTAATTAACCCTTTGGCCAAAGCATATAAGCCTGCAAGCCACATCAAGGCATGACCAAATTCGCTGGTCCTAACATTAATTGATTACAATTCTTATTTACCTCTATAATTAGAGGAAGAATGGTCCTAGCATTGAACCTGTCACAACAGCTGCATGAAAAGATAACCTGCTTACTTAGAAAGTGGGCAGGGGCGAGCTTAAACCCTGGGAGGGAGGAGCCGCTTACCTCCAAAACAGTTGAGACCACCTGGACAAAGTTAATAAACACACAAATACAAGTTCTAAAAAAAAAAAAAAAAAATTACCATTATATATATTTTTCGTGGTATTTCTTTTTTATTCCACTATATATATTTAATTGTCAAAAGGAATGTTACTGGTGTGCTAAATATATACAACAAGAAACAAAGAAGTCCAGAGCAACATCCGATGTGACAGAAATACACAGTGAAATACCTATATACCTCTTGAAAAAGGGTCATTTACTTGAATGTTTACACTTTTGTCAATTAAACGAAAAACTTGTTATGCATCATTATTTTCTGGGAAAAACAGGCAATTACATAGTTACATAGTTATATAGTAGATGAGGTTGAAAAAAGACTTCCGTCACTCAATTTCAACCTGTACTAAATTTAGACAACAGATATTTTATCATATATCTATACTTATTGATCCAGAAGAAGGCAAACATCATCCAAAGATATCTCATAAGGGGAAAAATAAATTCCTTCCTGACTCCAAGAATTGGCAATCGGATTAATCCCTGGATCAACATCCTTCCCATGTATACTTATTTGGTATATCCCTGTATACCTTTCCCATCTAAAAAGATGTCCAACCTTTATTCGAATAAATCTATTGTTTCTGCCATCACAGTCTCCATGGGTAATGAATTCCACATTCTAACTGCCCTTACTGTAAAGAACCCTTTCCTTTGTTGCTGGTGAAATCTCCTTTCCTCCAACCTAAGGGATGTAATTAGGATACAAAAAAAATAGATTCGCAGAGAATCAAAGGAGTGATAAAACCAGTGATAAATCCAGTGCCAAACAAGGAATATGATTTGAATAAAACCAGTAATATTTTTACATTGGCTCACATGGCTCACTTAAAATATCTCATGAAAATGTTCACTCTATGGGGCTGTAAAAGGGACTTATCACTGTTTGAGAGAAACTGCATCTAAATCTAGCAGTGTGCTGGTTAATTGCACACAGCCAATCAACCAGACTCCACCTGGCTGATTATGACTCAGAAAAATTCTAATATGAGAAAAAGGAGAGAGATTCCTTACCTCACATTTGGGCTGACATAAGGAAAAAGAGGACTGCAGAGATTTCTTTAGCCCACAACTGGGCTGACCTGAAGAAAATATGATGTCTTGATGCACACAAAAGGACTCTATGCTGACAGCAAGACAAGGGGACAAGACCTCTATACCTGGACATAGAGAGTGCAATATCACACAAAGATGCTGACCCACGAGAACAGAGAGGCCTTCCCCTACAGCTACAATAACAAACACAGATATGAGACTTTCTTGTGCGACTGTTGTGTGTGTATGTGTATATATATGTGTATGTGTGTGTGTGTTTAGGGTGGCAACCAGCTTAGCTACCCACAAGATAGAGAGGGCTGGAGTAAAGGTTTAGACATTCTCCAAAGCGGAGTAGGCCTTTATTTTATTTGTTTTTGTATGTTTTGTTTTGTTAAAGGAACAGGCGCAATAAAGCCAAGATATAATTTCACCCTAGTCGGTCTCATTAAATGTACCTCTGCACACATCTCTTACAGGGGCTTATGCTATATGCGTTGATAAGCAACTTATAGGCCAAAATGCCTACTGCTATTCAGTAAGCCTCCATAAGTGGGTGATAAAGGCATGAATCGCCAAAAATTTCAGCCGTCATAAAAAAAGTCGCCAGGTGAGTGGAGATAAGCCACTTAAGGGCAGGTTATGAAACTTGTGCAATCTAGTAGCCACGATTAAGTTATCAAGGCCTATCGCAACTAGAATGGTGAGTTTCTCCCAAAATCCTCACACAAGAAAATCAATTCAATAATAAAAACACTAGCCAACACATCAATTAAAACCAGTAGCCAGCAAAATAAATAATTAATAAAAACGCTAAACAATCGGAAAATGAAATAAAAACAAACCATCCAAATTACAAACAATTTAAGCCAAATAATAAACAGAAAAAGAAAAAAAATAATTAATAGAAAAAAAGCATTTGTCAAAAAATGTATTGGCTGTCATTGTATTTATCTGTAACTTAATGGGCACAGATTAATACTTTATCAGTCAATGGACAATGAAAAACATAAAAATACTATTTAAAACCTGTAAAATTAAATTACATACATTCAATATTTTGCTTACCTTTAGAAGCGCTGACCCTCCGAATCCCGGCGTTTCAGGAAGCTCTCATACCGCGACTTCATCAAAGTCAATCCAATGCCATCCACCTTGAAGATCCGGAACAGGTAACAAAATTCTTCTCTTTAATCTTCTATCACCTTCTTCTATCCTCATCTGTCATAATTTCTTTCTTATCTTTAATGTTCTCTCTTCTGTCTTCATCTGTCAATCCAACCCCATGGTAAATCCCAATGGATGTTGTCTCATCATCTTCTTCCTGTTAAATGAGATGTCCAGGCCTTATATAGGGCATGCAATGTCACATTTTATAGTCATATGGTACAGCATCAATCTGATTGGATGCTGTATCATATGCTCGCCTCTATATTTTTTTCAGGATGTGACGTCATTTCCATGGGAGGTCCATCACATCCTTCAAACCACATGGCTATATTACATGGTATTACAGCCAATGGGATTGAAGACAATCCCATTGGTTGCTGTACCATGTGATAGGTGACATAAACTCAAAAGGATGTGATGTCACGTTAAGGGATGATGTTGGGATATGGGGAGGATGAGGGGTGTATTTATTTCAATGTATTGCACATTTTGTTTTGGCCACAGGATTGGTACCGCAGGCCAGCAGGGACCCGTGGGGACCACCTGAGGTCCCCCAGAAACCCACGGGGACGACTCAAGGGCCCCACAGACACCCGTGGGGACCACCTGTGGACCCCCGGAAACCAACAGAGACCACCTAAGGGCCCCAGACACCCGCGGGGACACCTGAGGACCCCCAGACACTCGCGGCCTCTGGTATCAATCATGTCGGGGTAGAGGAAGTGGGTATTAGTGTTTATTGTGGTAGTGGGGGTGGGTGAAGGGGGTATTTGGCCCTTGGTGGGTAGCAGGAGTGGTTAACCCCTTCATTGCCTTAGCGGTTACCTGCTAAGGTAATGAAGTTGCCGGTAAATGCATTTTTATTGCATGGGATTCATGCCGGGGGTCTCCGGTGCTGCTATTAATGGATATCAGCTCCAGAGACTCTGGGCCTCAATCCAATGCAGAAATAAAGCATTCTGACACAGGCCCTCATTTTCTCCAATCTCGATTACTGTAACCTCCTGCTGTCCGGCCTTCCTGCATCTCATCTGTCCCCCGTACAATCTATCCTAAAAGCTGCTGCCAGAATCACTCTACGCTTTCCTAAATATGTCTCAGCATCTCCCCTGCTGAAATTACTCTCCTCGCTTCCTATCAAATCCCACATCTCACACACTATTCTCCTCCTCACTTTTACACTCTTCTGCCCCTCCTTACATCTCAACCCTAATTTCTCGGTATGCACCAGCCCGACTCTTGCGTTCCACTCAATGATGTCTTCTCTCTACCCCTTTTGTATCTAAAGCCCTCTCACCCCTTAAACCTTTCTCACTGACTGCCCCACACCTCTGGAATGCCCTTCCCCTCAACACCCGACAAGCACCCTCTCTATCCACCTTTAAGATCCACCTAAAAAAACACACCTGCTTAACGAATCATATGAGTATTTATTTATAAAATATTTTACCAGGAAGTAATAAATTGAGAGTTACCTCTTGTTTTCAAGTATGTCCTGGGCACAGAGTTAAGACAAATAATACATTGTTACAAATACAGTTACATAAATGATACAGTTACATAAATGAACAGGGTATACATTATATACAAGACATTGCATGCACAGTTAAAAAATATATATTATGGGCATATGAAACAGTTACAGACCAGATTCAAATGTGAGACAGTAGCTCCGTGGCTAATACTATACACCTGATACGTAAGCTTGTCCCCTTGCAGACGCACTTACCACAATGCCCACCTACTGCCTCTGTACGTCCTTCCTACCTACCAATTAGATTGCAAGCTCTTCAGAGCAGGGACTCCACTTTCTAAATGTAAATTCTGAAAAAACTTATTCCCATGATCTGTTATTTGTATTATTTGTTGTTCATATGATTGTCACGTGTATTACTATTGTGATGCGCTATGTACATTAATGCCGATATATAAATAAAGACATACATACATACCTACATACATATCCTCTTTTTAGATCTTCTTTTATATATTGAGCTCTGTCAAGAAAACAAGATAGATGTTTTCAGAAAATATAAGTCCTGTAATAAATGTTTGAGTGCTGACAGCAGTCACCTCAGGTCCTTAGTCAGGAGTATATCCAAAGGGAAATTTCTCAGATTGAGGAGACTGTGCTTAAATGAGGATTCTTTCATTCAACAACCAGAAATTTAGAACATAGATTTTATGACAAAGGACATACAGCTGCAGTGGCCATTATTCGAATAAATCACAAAGCCGTTGTCGTGTGCTCTGCTGCATTCCACACAGTATTAACTCTGCATTTCAGCGTTCCCGCCACCGTTCACGCCGCCAGGCACCCACGGTTGATCTGTTTAATTTAATGGTTTCAAATTTCTTTGGGTGCAATACTTCGCGTATCCACCAGGTAGCAGAAATTAATGAATTGTAATGTGTACAGTTCTGTCTGTTCTACTGTGTCAATTTTCAGGTGTAAAAACAGATAATGTTAAAACCATGCCTACCACAGTGGTCCATTGGGATTTGACCTTGAAGACATTATCAAATTTAGGCGCTTCATAATGAAAACGTATAAAACTCAAAGCTGTGTGCTTTTTTTCTACATTCCTAAAGTATCTTTGCCCAATTGCTGACTGGACTGGACATAAAGTGCACACAACGGACATACAAAAAACCTGACAGTAGTTATGCATTTTTAATATGTTCTGCAATTAAGGCTACTGCAGATAACATGGCGTCTGTAGCCGAAATATATGATTTTTTCATTTCGAACTTTGATTTTTACAAGTTTTCACCTGACATTCATGGTTGGAAGCGTTCGATAAGAAAAACCTTAAGTAGCGATCAGTGGTTCATTTGCATTGCCCCTCCTGCCGGAGATACAAATGGGTATTGGGGTGCCTTATTGGGTCCCTTATTTTTACAGTATGTTTGATCATTGCAATTTCAAAGAAAAAGGTCGGGTTTAATCCATATAAAATTTGTTAATCCCAATCCAGCAATGAAACAGCGCTGGCAACAGCACCAGCACCGTCGTACAATAATGGTCCAGACATGAGTGAAAACCTGATGAACGGCGATCCTTGCTACCTGTCCCCGCCAGAAAACCTGCAAAATTGCCAGCCTGAGCCTGATTACACGTACAGGTACCAGCAAGCTTGCATGTACCAAAAAGATATCCAGCTTCATCAGCTGTCAACTACAGGTGTAGCAGGCCAGCTATAACCTGTCAACTATAATGCAGACTACGGGAGTGCCAGTGGCTCATCTCCACCCATTTGGCAAAGTTTATAATGAAGGTAAATATAATGTAAAGTACAGTATTAAATTTAAAACTGCAGTTCAAGTTGCCGTTTAAAAAAAATATTATTTTTTTTAAAAACAATACATTACATTATGTGCATCATTACAATATGAACACAGACAAGTGTTTCTTAACAGTATGCTGCAGATCGGTCTGTTCTCCTGTAATCAATCGCTTTGCTCAGGGTTATTTAATTTAATTCAATTCTTGCAGTTATTGAAAATGTAGTCCTGCAATATGATTGACTGAGCAGTTACTACAGTAGATACAATTGGTAAACAGCTAGGGAGAGGGCGGGGCTCAAGAGCCAGAGCCTATCAGAAGTTTGTTCTCATCGTACAGACGCACATGTACTATAGGGTATTGCTTGAACTGCTGCAAAGACTTGACGCATGCGCAATACCAAAAATAATAGCATCATTTTTTCCCCCCAGAAAATAAACTTTGACATCAAACTGAAAAAGGCAAAAGGAGGGATGGATGGAAAGAAAGGATGAACCTCTAATATTGCTTTTTTTAAACATTGTTTGCTCATTGCGAATCTGTTTTAAGATTCCTAGTAGGCAAAAATTTAGTGACAGTGCCATTTTTAGTGAAATGGAGAGAATAATTTTGAGCTTTATAGAAAACCTTTTACAATGTACTGTAATCATCACTACTGTTTGACGTTGCATTTTGAAGTATAATTACAATACACTTGCATGTTTAATTAAATTCTAAGAAACCCCAAAAATAAAAATGTAGATCTTTTATTCTATATTTATTATTTATTATTCAATACTTTCAACTTTAGCTAGGCTTATTCTTATTTTTAAACTGTTTTTATTGTATGTGCATGCATATATTATTTTATGCGCATGTAAAAGTTTCTGTAATTCAAGATGCCTTTGATCATGCCTATTGATCAGATTGAGGAAGCCTAGTGTCCAAAAGTGGTGGTAAAATGGGTCAATTACAAAACCAAAAATCAGAATAAAAGAATGCAAGACACTACTCTTCTCTTTATTACTCAATGCAGTAAGCAGGCTCAACAAATTAGAGCCATAATGTTTAAACACAGGTGGGTGCTAAATTTGGATCCAGAACTCACAGGGTTCATAAAGGTGCTGTAAGGGTTCTGGTCCTGGGTTTGGCTGGAACTCACCCTTACATGGCTATAGAGGTTAGAGGCAAAGCTCTCTCTGAACTGAGCAATTGGGATCAACTGTTTCTGAACTCAGACTCCAGTATGCTTTTTATGCTGCTTTCTGTACAGCTCTTCCCCTATTGGATGTCCATGCTATTTAGGATCAGCCTTTCCACCTGGAAGAGGCTGAGTATAATTCTAAATTTCCTTGAAGACTTTCTTTTGTAACCTGTGCTTGTCACAAGCATCCCGTCTTGGCCTGTCTCAGGCCTTCCTGTGCTGAAGCGCCAGTGCTGGATACCCTGCACTACAACTTCACTGTTCCAATGGCTTGTCTGCAGTATACCCTGCTTCCAGAGGCCATCATTGCTTCCAGTACCTACCCTCCTTCAGGAAGCCCTCCTGTGCTGATGCCCCTGTGCTGAAGCTTCCAGTCACTGAAGTCTTCCCTGGTATCGTCCCCAGTCTTTGACCTCGACCATCTATTCTGGGCTGAAGCACATGAGCTGGATCTCCTGCGAGTTTCACTGTTCCATTAGCCATTCCTTCATTGGGGTCTCCTACTTCTAGAGGTTTCATTGGGCTGTAGACCCTCCCTATGCTAAACCTTTCCCTGATGCTGTCCTCAGCCTCTGACCCCAACCATCGCTCATGCGCCACCTGCCTTGACTCCAGCCTGAACTTTGTTTACTCTGATCTCTCCAACCCCGACCAGCTTCCCATGATGACGGAATCCGCAATCCGGACCCAGCTTCGCAGCTTCAGGTCGATGTTTCTCTATCCCCACTTTAGCCCTGTGGTCCAGCCCTGGTTTGTGGTCGGTTATTCTGCATCCCTACCTCAGCCCTGCGGGTACACCTCCTGATTCGAGACGAGCACCGTCACACCTTGAGGCCCATTTGACTGAGCCTAAGACCTCTTCCCTACTGCTGGGTTTTCTTTCTTTCTCAGACATCCACTTCAGTGTCCAGCATATCTCTCATTGATTGCTCTGCAGTGCCTTTTTTAACTATTGATGACCTGCGTTCAAAACGGATTTATACTTCACTGATTCTTCTACAGTATCTCATGAAGCATTGAGTCTGGGACTTCCACTCCTATGTCAAGTTCGTGTTTCCCTGATTCTTCTTCAGTGTTTGAAGTACCCCTTTCTAACTCCAAGACTTCTGTTTCTAAGTCAGGTTTACCGCTCACCCAGTCTCCCACTTTAAGGACAGTGTTAATGTCTCTTGATCCTTGTGCAGTGCCTGAGGTGACCTCATCTGAGTTCACGGCATCCCCTGGGATTTCCTTGCAGTATCTGCTGTGTCCGTCCCTGCTTCCTGTGCTCCCACTGTGGAAACGGGCATGCTTCACTCCGCTTGCTCTTCGGTGTCTACTGCTTCCTCTGTGGATTCCCTGACATCTGAACTGATGCTTTCCAAAACCCACCTGCCCAGGGGTTCTGGACTCCTACTGACTGTCAGTACCACGGCAGACAGCTACTTACTCATCCCAACTTTCACAGATAAGTTGCTAGGTGTAACTGTCTGGACTTTGAAAAGAGAACGTATCTGTGCCTTTCTTTGAGTCCTCTTGGCCTCTATCCATGCTGCTCTGTGACCGGATTCCATCTGGGGCAGAAAATTCTCATGTACTTTTACGTGCCAATCTGAGTAATATAATTGCTCTTCCAGCACGTTTTTCTTCTGCCCCCGATCAAGAGTTTGTTCTTCTTGCCTTGTACTTTGTGACTGTTGCTGAAAACCTTGCATCTGTCTTGCGGCCTTCTGAAAGTCTTATTCAGCCTATTCCGGACTCTCCAGTTTGCTACAGCTCTGCATGTCCAAGTCTTTATATAATGCATTTTGCGTGTCAAGATTTGCAGTACCACTCTTTTCTCTTTTAAAGATGGTACTCGGTAACGAACGGGCTTGTCGCAGGTCTACTACCTGTCAAAGGCAGTTCAGAAACAATTCAATGTCGCCTACATCACAGAGTGAGCCTGCTTCTGATCGCCCATAGGTCTCACCTGAAGGAGGGGACACTGTAAGGTTTCCGGTCCTGGGTTTGACTGGAACTCACCCTTACATGGCTATAGAGGTTCCAGGCAAAGCTCTCCCTGAACTGAGCAATTGGGATCAACTGTTTCTGAACTCAGACTCCAGTTTGCCAGTTTCTGTGCAGCTCTGCCCCTATTTGTTGTCCATGCTGTTTAGGGCCAGCCACTCCACCAGGAAGAGGCTGACCATAATTCTGAAATTCCTTAAAGACTTTCTTTTGTAACCTGTGATTGTCAACAAGCACTGTTTCGGTGGCCGTTCCTGCTTTGGAGTCTCCTCCTTCCAAAGGCTTCATTGGGCTGTAGCCCCTATGCTTAAGCCTTCCCTGATGCTGACCCCAGCCTGTGACCCCAATCATCACTCCTGTGCCGCCTGCCTCGACCCCAGCCAGAACTTCGTTTACTCTGATCTCTCCAACCCTGACCTGGCTACCCACGACGGTGGAATACGCAATCCAGAACTGGCTTCCTGGCTTAAGGTTGGTGTTTGTCTATCCCCACCTCAGCCCTGCGGTCTGGTCCTGGTTTGTGGTGAGCATGTCCGTTACAGGCGGGTACTAGATTCACCTTTAGGAAGGCCAAGTCATTGGTGACACCTCTCTCTCCCAGTTTATACAGATCCAAAATAGAAGAAGATTTATCAAGAAAATTCTCAAAAGGTTTCTAGAAATGTGGGCATTGTAAAACATGTGAATTCGACAACTATACCAAGTCTCTTGGGGTCAAGAGGATAAAATCCGAATATACTATTAAGAACTTCATTAATGGCAACACAAATTTTGTTGTCTAATATTTATGTTGTGGTTGTGGCAAAGGTTACGTGGGGAGGACCACAAGGCTTCTCAACCAGAGGATATATGCATATACACTCCATCAGAAAGTAAGATATGGCACATCCAGTCTCGAGACATTTTACTCAGTGTCCAAAAGGAAGACTAAATAACTTTAGTTTCAAAATTATTTGAATCGAATCAAAATACACATTCGGGGAGGAGACAGACTGAATTTGTTAAATAGGAGAGACATTTTTGGGATTTTTTCATTGTACACACTTACCCTTTCTGGTATTAAAACAGACTGGGATCATCAAACAATGTTGTAACTATTGTTTGCAGAATTTGTTTATTTTTGTTATATTACCATTTAGCAGGTTGTTGAGGGGTATTCATAGATTACCCCGACTGAATAGGCATGGAGGAAATCTGGAATTGACATCTATCCATGGCTTGGTTTATGTCAATTCACATTAGACATAGATCTTTATGTATATGGTCACCTGTGTAATATATTAATATCAGAGTGTCTCCTTTTAGCCTTGGGGTTTACGCTATGGAGGTTCACGTCATAGAGGTAACAAATGATGTAGTCTGTATGTTTCATTATTATCAGCACAGGTTTTTTTTAACTTCTACAAATATTATACCGTGCTCAACTAGACTAATAATAGGGGTAGTAAATTAATACCGGCGTGCTCATTCTGTAGGGACCAGGGTAATCAGGTCCAAAGTTCAGCAACCCCCATCCAGGGGAAATTTGGAAAGTGAAACAAAAGAATGGAACAGACAAGCACAGCCTATAGTATACAAAATGCAGTGACCCGGCGCTCCAGTTGACAACAATCGTCAACAGTTGTCCAATGGTCAGTCCATATGGATAAGGAAAGTATTCCAGTCGATGAAGAATTGATGATCCAATTTCTGGCTGTTGGTTCCAAACTCCTCCTAATGTACAATAGACAAAAGAGAAAAGCCCATTGCGCAGCCACAAGAACCAATAAATGACTCCACAAAAGAATTAAAGTAGTGAACTTACAAACATACTGTGTCGTTGTTTCTTTGAGACAATCTGTGCTTTAAACCACTTCTTTTTCAGATATCACGAATCCCCGTGCTGTCTGTCATTCATCCAGTTTTCTATCTGCTCACAGTATTACCACTCAGAAATGGTCCCCATGTGTTCCCAGAAAGGAGATGACATGAAAAATTGATGGTGCAGATTGATAAAATTTAATAACAATAAAATGAAAAAACAGCCAAAGGCTTACTCACATAAAGCACCAAATATATCAGTTTGGCGCTCGGGAAGAGTTTCTCCTGCTCAGCGCGCATCAGCGCGCATCAGCAGGGAGAAACTATAGCCGCGCTGATAACAGATGCAGGGGCGTTCTGCATCTGTTCAGCGCGGCTCAGCACGCCTCAGCACGCCTGAGTGCTCTATGGCCCAGGCCTAAGCCAGGCTGTGATAAAACAGCTGACAACGTGCCATCCGCAGCTTGATGCAATCAGGGGTACTAGCTTCCAGGATGATGGCGCTCTCTCGTTTAGCAAACCCTGGGATTGGCGTCTGGATCGGCGCAATTGCTCTACGTAGCCCACCTTCTCCAGTTTTTGTTGCTATCGCTAACTCAGCTTATGGTGGCCAGCATTACCCTCTGTGCTCTGCTCTCCCCTCTGAGCAACTGCCGTCAACCTGTGCGCAGCTCAATGACGTCACGCGGTAGCGTCTCCTCTGATCTCTCAGATACTGACGGGCGTATCAGTTCTAACTCCTCCCTCTCCAAACGCGTTTCGTGACTCAATGTGGTCACTTCATCAGTGGTGAGGGGGAGTTACTACCTACTGATGTATATATACCCTGGAGGATGATATATACTAAATACAAATTAGCTAAATAAAATGCACACATTCCTATTTACATGATATATACCACTAGGGAAACATCCCTGGGATTCAGTGGCAATGCACCAAGCACATAGAAGTGACATTACTTACTCTTTCTAATACAGAATTACATATATGAACAATTAATGCATGATTGATTAATGGATAAGGCGGGGAGGGGGATTGCTTAATCTATCAAAAAGGAGGCCAGGTCAAAATCTATATTTAGACAACTGGGTGACAAGGTTTTAAGAGTATAAATCCAAAAGGTCTCCCTTTTGGATAAATAGTTCAATCTGTCACCTCCTCTCCAATTTGCTTTTGGGCATTCTATACCCCTACAGATCAGTCCCTCTGGATTTAGATTGTGTTTACTTTTAAAGTGGTTAGACACACTATGTGTTTCTAAACCCCTTTTAATATTGTAAGTAATAAAGAGGCAAGAACCCACTATAAGCACTCAATACCCCCTGATGCAATGTGAATGTTAAAAATAATTTTTAATGCTATACTGATTAAAATAATGGGTGTTAAAATTCAACAAATGACACACATATATGATACCCTATTATGAATATATATGATATTCCGGGTAACTAAGTAAGGCGACAATTTGAGGTTAATTGGATCAAACTCTCCCAGGGAGCCGGTATACAGTAATCCCTATTAGTGGTTAATTAGGTGTATGCTGGTATCAGTGAGGGGCTGTTCAATACCTGTCTCAGGTGTCAGACAGGTCCCAGATGGTGAAGGTGAAATGTGAAATGGATCATAATATGCTAGGTACAGACAAAAGATCAGTATTTCAAACCAGTGTGTGCTCACTTTGCAAATCATAAATCCATAAATGGAAAGTGTAGACTCTCTCTACAATCCAACATGTAGCCACCTAACAGCAACTGGTTGACTTCTGAATAGTAAAGGAGTGGGCTGTTAAACACAGAACACAATGTGTAGAGGCTCAAAGACTCGTGTAGGCAGTGTGGTTATTAGTATACCTGTGCACATATTAATGAATGTTCTTCCACTGTCAGGAGTGCTAATGCCACTATAAGGCTGTGTATGGTGGAAAGAAACCTATCTAGTATGCAGAGAAAGGTTTCATGGTGGATACATGTAGTCACCTAACAGCAGCTAATTAGCTCCAAAATAGTAAAGTAGTAGGCTGTTAAACACAGAACACAATGTGCAGAGGCTCAACGACTCCTATAGGCAGTCTGGTTATTGGTATACCTGTGCACATATTAATGAATGTGCTTCCACTGTCAGGAGTGCTAATGCCACTATAAAGCTGTGTATGGTGGAAAGAAACCTGTCTAATGTGCAGGAAAAGGTTCCTTAGTGGATACTGAGTGAGAAGGAGACACTGTTATAATACTGCCACACAGCAGCACTGAACACACTGTTACTAAACTGCTCAATGAACTTATGGTATACAGATCCAGTGAAGGTAAATCAGTCATATATGTACCATATAAATTCACATATAAATCACCTGTGTACTAGCTAATGAAGTCCATGAATACATAGCGCTAATACCACTCATAAATGCAAACGCCGTGGCTTATATACCCCTAGAAACGGTGTGGCTGTTAGTATGCCTATGCACATATTAATGAATGTGCTACCACCGTTAGGAGTGCTGGTTACACTAGTGCAACAAAATAACTAGGAAAATCAAGCAGCCCTCGCCTCACCATGCGTCACCGAGTCACCAAAAAGACTCCTGCCCAACATTGAAGGGAGTACACGTTAGCCGTCTGGTAGCTGTTTGCTCTGCAACTCAATAATACTACCACGTGACTACTGACGGCGCGCGTGCACATGACAGATGCCGACACGCGTGTTTCGCAATTGGAAACGCTTTCTCAAGGCTATAAGTGTGAGGGGGAAGTCCCATAGATCCTAGTACAACTTATATATGCATTGCAGTTTTTCTATTGGCTGGAAGTTTCTTCCTGGAGGTGTGTCCATGCAGTGCTATTGAAAAGTCACTAATACAGCACTAACTGATAAACGTAGACTCTCCTTAAATAAATGCAGTTGATGTAGTCACAATCTTAACTGCAGCAGTGCATAAATTAAAATAAACTGCACCACAGCACTTGATCTCTGCAATCAGTGTTTAATACTCCTGATAGTCAGCGAATTGTGAACATAGTAATGGGGTAAAGATACAATATTAACCCCTGAGATGAAATATAATGAAAAATCTCTATCAACATGGATGAAACTTGTAAAGTACATTTAATCAGGTTATAGCATACTCATCTTCTGTAAATGATGCATACAGAGTTCAGATGTTGAGGAATTCATATCTAACCTGTTATAAGGGATATTAAATCCAACTAATAAAAATGGCAGGTGGAATTAGCCCTGTGGTATAATGTAGATAGGTGTATCATACACTTGATGTAGCTTAGCTGTGTGACACTGTGTACTATGTAATTGACCGACAGTTAAAAATATACAGTATGGAGTCACGGTGTAACAAAATGTGATTGCTGGGTAACACATTTCTGTGCAGCATAGAGGTAAGTAGCAGTAGGTATATATACAAGAGATGGAATATATACCCCTATTTATAAAGGGGGAGACACTCCAATGCCGATGACAGTATATTCAATTATACTCATATGTGCTCTGGGTCAGTTGACGTGATCTTAAATGAACGGGGTAAACACAAATCCCTCGTTCAAACCATTGGGTGATAGTGTCTGTAATGTATATACAGGCATACCCCGCTTTAAGGACACTCACTTTAAGTACACTCGTGAGTAAGTACATATCGCTCAATAGGCAAACGGCAGCTCACGCATGCGCCTGTCGTCACGTTCTGAACAGCAATACCGGCTCCCTACCTCTACCGAAGCTGGGCGCAAGAAGGGAGACTATAGAGCCTGTTACAAATGCATTATTTTCATCAGTTATGCACGTATATGACGATTGCAGGACAGTTCATGCATCGAGAAGTGGGAAAAGGTAGTGCTTCACTTTAAGTACATTTTCGCTTTACATACATGCTCCGGTCCCATTGCGTACGTTAATGCGGGGTATGCCTGTATCCATCTTGCCTCTTTTTGTAACAGAACTGTGTCCCAGTCCCCATGTCTACGGTCCATTGAGAATTGGTCCATACCAATAAACTTTACAGTTGTTTGTTTATCTTGGTGCACAGAATTAATATGTCGCGCTAGAGGTTTTTCCGTTTTATTGCGTATGGAACCCATATGTTCCAAGACCCTTACCTTAAATGGACGGCGGGTCTAACCAACATATACTTTGCCACAGTCGCAAATGGCTTGATATATAACGCCTGTGGTCTGACAATTAATAAACTTTCTGATGTTATAAGTCTGGGTTCCATTCCAATTAGAAAATTTACTGGTGGTAAGTATGTTATCACAAGCCTTACATTTGTCACATTTGAATGACCCTTGTGGTTTCGGGGGTATCCAGGTCCTCTTGACCTCTTCAACAAAGTGGCTATGAACCAAAACATCGTTCAAATTTCTTGCCCTCCTGCTGACTATAGATGGATGGTCCTGCAAAAATTCACCAATAATATTGTCTGCCCTCAAAATATGCCAATGCTTACATATAATATCCCTAGCATGTTTCCATTGGTTATTAAAGGAGCCAATAAATCTTACTGTTTTGTCGTCCGTTTCTGTAATCTTTTCTTGTAACAATGAACAGCGTGGAGTGTACTTGGCCCTTTTGTATGCCAACTTCACTATTCGCTTGCTATAGCCACGTTCATAGAACCTCTCGGCCATCAATCCTGCCTGTATCTCAAAATCGGCATAGTTACTACAGTTGCGTTTTAATCTCAAAAACTGGCCAACTGGGATACCGTTAATGAGAGATCTAGGATGATGACTGCTGGCAGTAAGAAGGCTGTTTGTAGCTGTGGCCTTGCGGTGAATTGTGGTAGCAATGGTGTTGTCAATACCCCTAGAGATGCACACATCTAAGAACATCACTTTGTCATGATCATGTTCTAAAGTCAAAAACAGATTGAGTTCATTACTATTAAGAATGTCAACGAACTCCAGGAGTTCATCAATGGTGCCATTCCATAACATCATCACATCATCGATATAGCGTACCCATATATCGATGTGTGATGTGTATGGCTCCATTTCTTCTGAGAAAACCAGCATAGTTTCCCACCACCCTAAATATAGGTTGGCGTATGATGGGGCGCACTCAGTACCCATGGCCGTACCTTGAATCTGATGGTAATATGTGTTAGCAAACAAGAAGTAGTTATGTGTGAGTACTAACTTAATCAGTTCGGCCATGAATGTATTGTGTGCCTTATAGAATGTGCCCCTAGTATTGAGGAAATACATAGCTGCTTTTATACCAGCATCATGTTTTATGCTGGTATATATTCCTTCGACATCCATAGTGACAAAGATGGTTTTTTCTGTTACAGTAATGCCATCAAGTCTCCTCAGCACATCCTTAGTATCTCTAAGGTAGGATGGCAGAGATTGTACAAATGGTCTAAGGCAGAGTTTCCCAAACTTTTTTTTCCGTGACCCGGTTATTTTTGAACTTCTCCTTCGTGACCCACTAAAAATTTTATCGCCTATACTGGCCTATAGGGCCTGCACAGACACACACACACACAGCCACTGATATACACACACACACACACACACACACACACACACACACACACACACAGCCACTGATACACACACACACAGCCACTGATACACACACACACAGCCACTGACAGACATGCAGCCACTGACACACGCAGCCACTGACACAAACACTGATACATACACACAGCTTCTGATACACACACACAGCTTCTGATACACACACACGCAGCCACTGACACACACACGCAGCCACTGACATACACGCAGCCACACAGAGAAACTGCTACACACACACACTGATACAGATACACACACACTCGCTCTCCCCTATACGCACACAAACACAAACAGTGAGTGGGTGGTTGGGAGGGAGGGGGCCAGGGGCACTTGGGTGTGTGGGAGGGAGGGGGGGCAGGGGCACTTGGGTGGGAGGGAGGGGGGGCAGGGGCACTTGGGTGGGAGGGGGGCCAGGGGCACTTGGGTGGGAGGGAGGGGGGCCAGGGGCACTTGGGTGGGAGGAAGGGGGACCAGGGGCACTTGGGTGGGAGGCAGTGACTGGGTGGGGTGACTTACCTTGCCGCCGGACACTTTCCCCTGCTGCCCCCGATATCCCCTGCTGCCTGGGATGGGAGGTGGGCTTGGGGGCACGGGAGGTGGGCTCGGGAGGGGGTGCCACGGGAGGTGAGCTCGGGAAGCTGGCCGCGGGGGGAAGCGGGCAGCAGTAGGAACTTGTACTTCCCCCTCCATCCCACGTAACGTGCAGGCCGCAGAGGAGCTGGTACTTCCTCCTCCGTCCCACGTTGGAAGCGGGGGGGAGGAAGGGAGCGGGCCCTGCGCAAGCGCGCGGGACTGCGGGGGGAATCGCCGTCATTTTTAAAAAATTGAGCAGGGGGGACGGGAGACACCGCGCGGCCAGCCTCGCTGCGACCCGGCAATTTTGGTGCCGTGGCCCGGTGCCGGGTCGTGACCCACCATTTGGGAAACGCTGGTCTAAGGATACAGTCTATGTATGAGCTAGTTTTTTCTGTTAAGCTCCCAATCCCCGAAACAATAGGCCTACCTGGTGGGGGTCTCTTGGATTTATGTAATTTGGGAAGGCTGTAAAAGGTGGCTGTTTTTGGGAATTTGACCAACATTTAGTCATATTCCTTTTGACTGATGAGCTTGGTTTTTAACCCTTTTTGTAAGATGTTCATTAGATCTTTTTTGTACTTATTAGTAGGGTCATTGTCTAAGACTTCATAACAAGCTACATCCGAAAGGAGTCTAATGTTCTCCCTCTTGTATTCAGTGGTGTCCAAAACAACCAAGTTCCCACCCTTGTCTGCTGGTTTGATAGTATTTTTTTTATTTTCTGTTAGTTCTTTGAGTGCTTTCCTCTCAGATTTGGTAAGATTATCATGAGTATGATAGCAGGTTAGCGTTTCGAGATCCTGAGTAACAAGATCTACGAAAACATCTATATTGGCATAACTGTCACCAAATGGAAGGAATCTAGAGTTTGGTTTTAGATTTGTAAAAGGGCCTTCCCCTACTAATCTGACTGAGTCCTCCTCCAGTGCTAGCAAAGTATTGTATGCCTCCATGTCCCTGCTGTCAAGGCCTGGGATACTGAGTGTGTTGGCTTGTCTGTTTGCCCTTAGTTTGAAGAACTTTTTCAACTTGAGTTTACGAGCAAACAGATTTAGGTCTTTAACCCATTCAAATGTGTTTATATCAGTTGATGGCGAGAAGGACAACCCTTTGTTAAGCAATTTTATGTGGGACTCATTCAGGGGGAAAGTTGACAAGTTTGTAACTGGTGAAGGTGCGACCCTTAGTATCTCTGCTGTTTCCTCCCCCTCCTTGCACCACGGTGTGACTGTCCCCCTCTTGACTTGAGGTCCCAGACCTTTCCCCCGTCTTGTTTTTGCCTTTCTTTTGGGGCCATAGATTGTTGTCCTAAAAAAGGAACCTGGGGGGTTGAGTGTTAGATGCAGCATTGGAGGGGGGGGTGGGGGTAGGGGGAGAGAATCTCTATCATCATCTTCAGAGGGTTCCCAATCGGTGGAAGAATCCTGATACTGGGGTGCACTAGTATTTTTAGGTGGGGCCTTCTTTTTTTTGGCAAATTTATAACGGTATATTTTGTTCTCCTCAAAGTCTTTAGCATCTCTATTATACTTAATTCTTTTTCTTTCTTTGATCTCACTGGAGAACTTCTCAATGCTACTCTGGAGTTTAACCTCCAGTTCAGTGAACCTGGTATTCGTTTGCCATGTTTCAACTTCTTTCAGCCTTTCATCAATCTGTATATTGATGTCAGCTAATCTGTTCTTTTGAAAATCCACTAGAAGCTGCATTAACATTTTGGAACATTGTCCCAGCACCAGTTCCCATGAATGGTTAAAATTCTCATCCGCAATATGGTGTGCGGGTGCAAGATCAACCCTCAGGCCTCTTGGTATTAGTTTTGCACCCAAATATTTCTCTAGGCTATAAACCTCCCACCAAATGCGTATTCGCTGTTTGTGTAATTTAACCCATTCATAGAAATATTTGGAAATATCTGGTGCTGAGTTGCTCTCATCCGGCACATATTCCGGAGCAAACAAATTATCAGCTTCCTGCTACCACAGCTGGAAATCAGGGCGACTTGAAAGAAAGCCTGCCATAATATGTGCGAGCTGGGGAGGAAAAGGTCAAAGAAAACCTCAAAATATTGTTAAGTTCAATATAGAAGAACCCCGCTTCAGCTAAGTACAAAGTAATAATGTGGGGGTAGGGTGCTAATGGGTGACGTATAAGGTAAGTAATAAAGAGGCAAGAACCCACTATAAGCACTCAATACCCCCTGATGTATAATGTGAATGTTAAAAATAATTTTTAATGCTATACTGATTAAAATAATGGGTGTTAAAATTCAACAAATGACACACATATATGATACACTATGATGAATATATATGATATTCCGGGTAACTAAGTAAGGCGACAATTTGAGGTTAATTGGATCAAACTGTCCCAGGGAGCCGGTATACATTAATCCCTATTAGTGGTTAATTAGGTGTATGCTGGTATCAGTGAGGGGCTGATCAATACCTGTCTCAGGTGTCAGACAGGTCCCAGATGGTGAAGGTGAAATGTTATATGGATCATAATATGCTAGGTACAGACAAAAAGATCAGTATTTCAAACCAGTGTGTGCACACTTTGCAAATCATAAATCCATAAATGGAAAGTGTAGACTCTCTCTACAATCCAACATGTAGCCACCTAACAGCAACTGGTTGACTCCTGAATAGTAAAGGAGTGGGCTGTTAAACACAGAACACAATATGTAGAGGCTCAAAGACTCGTATAGGCAGTGTGGTTATTAGTATACCTGTGCACATATTAATGAATGTGCTTCCACTGTCAGGAGTGCTAATGCCACTATAAGGCTGTGTATGGTGGAAAGAAACCTATCTAGAAGTCATCACTAAAAAATAATTCGATTTTCTATTAGTTAAAATCCTAGAGTACCGATATTCTACTTCATTCCTAAACTGCATAAGAACCCAACCAGACCCACTGGACGACCAATAATATCGGGCATTGGTTCGCTTACATCAAATCTGAGTACATTTTTATATCATTTACTACAACAATATGTCCAGGAAACTCCTTCTTATCTAAGAGAAACCTCTCATGTATTACAACTAATTCAAGATGTTAAATGGGATGAGCAATCAATATGGGTAACATGCGATGTGGTGTCCTTATACACCTCCATCCAACATGTTGATGGTTTAAAGGCTGTTCAACAGACCCTTGAGGGAGATGTAAATGTTGGGGATAATTTAAAATCCTTCATACTGGGTGGGATACACCATATCCTAACCCATAATTATTTTAACTATGATGGGGACTAATTCCTCCAGACATGCGGCACCGCGATGGGCACCCGATTTGCACCTAGCTAAGCTAACCTATTCATGGATATGTTGGAGCGTGGCTATATATGGAACAACAACCCATATGGTGCAAACCTGGTGCTCTGGAAGAGATTTATCGATGATGTGCTGTGTGTCTGGAGGGGTACGATAGAGGATTTGGAACTGTCAAATTATATTTGAACAATAATCCCTTCAATATAAAATTCACGTTTACCAGTAGTAGTAAAAGTATAAATTTTTTGGTCTTGACCTTGTATGTAGAAAATAATTTGATACAATCTAAAACATACCACAAGGAGGTGTATGCAAATACGTACCTTTTGGCTTCAAGCCACCACCACCCAAAGTGGATACAATATATTCCGCAGGGACAAGCCCTAAGAATAAAAAGAAACTGGTCCCAGGATTTTGTCTGCTCTAATCAACTAAACTCTCTCAGAGATAAATTCCTTGAGAGAGATTATAATAGGGAAAGGGTTAATAAAGCCATACATTCTGTCAAAAATGTAGATAGGTCAACTCTTATTAACTCCAATAAAAAGAAACCTACTGTACAAGGAGAATTTATCCCTTTCATCACCAAATTTAACAGCATGGCCCCAGAAATAAAGAGAATTATGAATAAATATTGGGGGTTCCTCCTTAGAGATCCAATATTGAATACATTCCTGCCAGAATACCCACAAATTGTTTATAAACGTGCCCAGAATTTGAAAAACAAACTATCGCCTAGTTGTCCCCTAAGTGGGCCTAAACAAAGTAGCATAATGTGGCTATCTAACTTGAAATGTTTCTTTACATGCAACAAATGCATAGGATGTTCTTTTAGTGTTAAGGGCAATAAGTTTCAATCAAATGTGACTTGTAAAAGTTATGACATAAACACTTTTATAAACTGTAAAAGTAAATATTGCGTCTACCTATTAGAATGCCCCTGCGGGTTACAATACGTGGGGAGGACAGGGAGGAAGCTGCAACGTAGATTGGCAGAGCATGTTTACAATATTAAAAGGGGTTTAGAAACACATAGTGTGTCTAACCACTTTAAAAGTAAACACAATCAAAATCCAGAGGGACTGATCTGTAGGGGTATAGAATACCCAAAAGCAAATTGGAGAGGAGGTGACAGATTGAACTATTTATCCAAAAGGGAGACCTTTTGGATTTATACTCTTAAAACCTTGTCACCAATTGGTCTAAATATAGATTTTGACCTGGCCTCCTTTTTGATAGATTAAGCGATCCCCCTCCCCGCCTTATCCATTAATCAATCATGCATTAATTGGTCATATATGTAATTCTGTAATAGGACGAGTAAGTAATGTCACTTCTATGTGCTTGGTGCATTGCCACAGGGATGTTTCTCTAGTGGTATATATCATGTAAATAGGAATGTGTGCATTTTATTTAGCTAATTTGTATTTAGTATACAGTATATCATCCTCCAGGGTATATATACATCAGTAGGTAGTAACTCCCCCTCACCACTGATGAAGTGACCACATTGAGTCACGAAACACGTTTGGAGAGGGAGGAGTTAGAACTGATACGCCCGTCAGTATCTGAGAGATCAGGGGAGACGCTACCGCGTGACGTCATTGAGCTGTGCACAGGTTGACGGCAGTTGCTCAGAGGGGAGAGCAGAGCACAGAGTGTAGTGCTGGCCACCATAAGCTGAGTTAGCGAACTGGAGAAGGTGGGCTACATAGAGCAATTGCGCCGAGCCAGACGCCAATCCCAGGGTTTGCTAGAAGCTAGTACCCCTGATTGCATCAAGCTGCGGACGGCACGTTGTCAGCTGTTTTTTCACAGCCTGGCTTATGTGAGTAAGCCTTTGGCTGTTTTTTCATTTTATTGTTATTAAATTTTATCAATCTGCACCATCAATTTCTCATGTCATCTCCTTTCTGGGAACACATGGGGACCATTTCTGAGTGGTAATACTGTGAACAGATAGAAAACTGGATGAATGACAGACAACATGGGGGATTCGTGATATCTGAAAAAGAAGTGGTTTAAAGCACAGATTGTCTCAAAGGAACAACGACACAGTAGGTTTGTAATTTCACTACTTTAATTCTTTTGTGGAGTCATTTATTGGTTCTTGTGGCTGCGCAATGGGCTTTTCTCTTTTGTCTATTGTACATTAGGAGGAGTTTGGAACCAACAGCCAGAAATTGGATCATCAATTCTTCATCGACTGGAATACTGTAAAGAACTTTCCTTATCCATATGGACTGACCATTGGACAGGGGTATTGTTGTCAACTGGAGCGCCGGGTCACTGCATTTTGCATACTATTGTCTGTAAATGAGTTTGTGAGAAATTTGTTAGGCAGAGACCCCTTTGGCAGCTTTCACTTAGCAGTAAGCTTATCATTCACATATTGTATTTACACGTATATATATTTCTTTGCGCTGAGCTATAGGGTTTATTATTATTATTTTCAGACAAGCACAGCCTGTATAAGTAAATGTATTAAACACAATAAGTAAGACAATAACTGCTCACTTGCATGTGAGTAAAACTCGACGGATGAGTGTAAGGAGTGTGGGTACTGGCACCTCCGCGATAGGCTCGATCACCCGGTTGGTAAGATTCTCAACCCTTCTCAGATTCTCCGTTGCCAACGACCTCCACTGGGTCTGGGAGTTCCGAAATCTCGCGGGATTCCTCCTATGTCACTTCTGGGTTGCGTGTGCAATGTTTCCACCAGTCCTCCTCTCCTAAGCATCCTGCACTGCATTGAGGGATCCGGATTCATTTGGGAGTATGCCTCAGTCCTTGGAGCTCCTCCAATGCCATTAACGCTACGCGTTTCGTAGGAGGAGTCCTGGTGGGTGTTTATGCCTATCGTGAGGGTTGTGGGAGGAGTAAACCCCTTCATGTAGAGGATTCTACCGCTAAGGTAATGGAGGAGTTAACCCCTCTTGCTACCCATATGTATGAAGATGTTCCTAACAAGATTGATGGGACGTCAACTTCTTTAGCAGGGGGTTTATGTAACCCCTGAGTGTTGCAAATAACACACTCGCACTGCCCCCTATCTAATTCCTCTCCAGAGTGTCATGGGCATGTGACTTATGATGGACATAACATCAACCAATAACCAAGACTGCGGAAGAGATGGGACTGAGGAGAGAGGAGCCTTTAAGAAGGGTTGGAAGGGCACGTGAGGGAGATTTGCATGAGCCTGAATCACTTCAGGCTTGATCGAGTGTGACCTGGGGCCAGTCTATGTCCTGCTCAGAGAGAGCGGATATTGACTGGAGGGAGAACAGCAGATCGTACAGAGAGGCCCAGCAGATCATCACCGGGAAACTGCACAGAGGTGTGAGCACCATCGGAGGGGACCCTCAACGGCTGCAGATAATAGTGGTACAAAAGTTTCTGCTGCAGAGAGAGAGAGAGCCACCTCTCTGTATAAATTTCGCCCCCAATTTTTTTTAAATTTACATTATATTACTAGTGTATGTGAGCATTTATTTATTTTAACAACATAATTCGTACCACAGGCCAGCGGGGACCCATTGGGACCACCTGAGGACCCCGTGGATACCCACGTGGACCACCCGAGGACCCTTGGACACCCATGGGAACCACCCGGGGACCCCTGTGGGTCCCCCAGACACACATAGGAACCACCTGAGGGCTCCCAGACACCTGCAGGGACCACCCAGGAACCCTGTTGGGGCCACAAGACATCCAAGGAGACCAGGTTAAGGTGAGGTGAGGTGCTCAAAAGTGTCCTATACACAGGAAAGAGGGGAGTACATTCTGGATATTGAATTGTATTAATGCATACACTTGAGTATCAAAAAATTGGGGCACCAGATACCCTGAAGGTCGGGGTAGGTAGTCCAAGGACAGCCTCCTCTACCTCATTGGGTTGGCCCTGAGTACTCACTGTATTACTGCTTTCACCAGGGTCTCCCCTCCATCGCGTGCTGCTGTAGAGAAATGAAGTCCAGCAATGTAGAGAGTGATGCAGCGCACCGCGATCCAAAAGAAGAACAGGTCTGGCCAAAAAATGTATAATCTTTAATGAAGCATCATAAAATCAAGGGATGCAACCAAGGAGACCACCTGGAGGCCCCTGGACACCTGCGGGGACCACCCAAAAGACCCCCAGACACCTGCGTGGACCACACAGGGACACAACTGGGGCCCCTGGACACCCATGGGGACTACCTGGAGGCCCATGGACATCTACAAGGACAAACCAGGAACCCCCGTAGGCCTCTGGTATGAATCCTGTGTATCAAAAAATAAAGGATGGTTATTTGTGGGTGCACAGGGGGTAGGTAGTGTATTGGTGATTATAACATATTATAATGTTTATTGGGGGCAGAGGGGATGAGTGAAGGCCAAGTACCCCATTCACTCACTCTCTCTGCCCCCAATAAAGCTGCTGTTATCCATTAACCCCTTCATTGCCTTAGGGGTTAGACGCTAAGGTAATGAAGTTGACATTAAATTCATTTTTATTGCATGGGATTGATGCCGGGGGTCTCCGGTGCCTCTATTAATGGATATCAGTTCCGGAGACTCCCAGCATTAATCCTATGCAGGAAAAATGCATTTTTTTTTCTAATTCCCATCTCGGCACCTTATCGGCAGCTTCTCACCACCCTCTTGCCAACTTTTCCTGGCGAGGTGATTTTGAGAGGAAATCTCAATTCTATAGCCACGATTAGCCTCGATAAGCTAATCGGGGCTACTAGAATATCACAAGATTGAAAAGCTGGCGATAAGTGGCTTATCGGCGCGCGTTTGTCGATTTTTTTTTGTCAAAAAAAATTGCTGAAAAGCTCTCTTATCACCGACTTATCGGAGCTTACTTAATAGCAGTAGGCTTTTTTGGTGATAAGGTGGCAAAAAGTGACTTATCAGAGCTTAGTGCATAGGCACCTATAACCGGATACAACCAGGTTATGACCAATAAAAGCATTTCAAGTCTGTCTTGTAATGTGCTGCATATGTTGTGTTGTGAATAAGTGAATATAAGGCGCTAACAACTTAAATACATACAATAGTGATACGTGCAAGTGCAATAAAAATTGATATTAGTGCTCAAATAATAAACCCTGCTCAAACCCTCTGGTAGAACCTGTTTCCAGGGTTCCAAGTAGAAAGATGTATTTCAAACAATCCAGGAGGAGCAAAATATAGGGAAATAAAAACAGAAAACAGTGCAAATGTTGTGGGCATTATCAAAATTACAGTATACAAACATAAAGAAAATTGTTTTGTGTCATAAAATAAACTTGTCTTTATTCCTTTCTGCCCTTATTACTTACATTATATGTCATTTCCTTTTGGAGGATTTTCTAATGCAGATCCTGTGGATCTGAGCAGGAATGGGAAGGAACGATGAACAAAGAAAGACGAAGTGCATGCTCCCATAGTGTGATAACATTTATTTAAACAAATAAAAATCAGTCAGGTTCTATAATAACACCAAAAGATTGATGCAGATAAAAAAATCACCAAAAGGTGAACAAATGCAGTAAGGTCATGAAATCAATTCACCGGCAGACAGATGATAGAATGCACCCTTACAAGATATCGCTAGATCAATATATCACTACTTAACTAATGTTGTCCTCTAAATGCAGTCAGCAGTGTTCTTTGTAGCGTCGTTAGCTATTGCACACTCCAACAGTTTCTCATAGAGATCAGCCTTTTTTCTTACATGACCAGTGATACTAAACCAAGATGACGTAAGCTGTGTGCTCTCTTTCCAACGCATTTCGTTGCTATGCAACTTCCTCAGGAATTATTTTGGGATCCTGTGATCAGAAAGTATTGGAAATGCTATGGTACTAATGGGCTAAACATTCTTTATACTCTCTTTAGAGAGGTGACAATGTGTAGCAACATTTTACCTATAGTAAAAACATTTTGTGACTTTTGTCAACACTTTGCCTCTGATAATCTAAAATTCAGCAAAAATAAGAATTGCTCTTATATAACTGTGGCTGGTCCTGGCTATCTTTTTGCCTCCCTGTTACGTAAGCCCTAGTAGATACAGGCAGTGACAGACTATCATGTGGATTTACCCCCCCCCCTCCCCCGATTCTGCCTCTCTGAGTGACAGGGGTGGACGTGAACTGGGTCACTGGGTCTTTGTACAGCCAATTATGGTGCAGACTGTGCCCTCCCCCTCTGTGCCTTATGGATGAAGTGTCTAAATTATAATCAGTTGAGCTCCCCCCCTCCTGGGGTAGAGACATGCAGTTGAGCTCTCCCCCTCTTGGGGTTGAGACCGGAGTCCAGCTCAACCCCTCCTGGGGTTGAGACATGCTTCGGCTCCTCCTGGAGCTGAGTGCAGCCCAAGATCTGTGCAGAGCACAAGGCCTCAGTATTGCTGGAAGGCTAGCACCTTCACGAGAGCTTGGACCCATTCTAAAATATGATGCATGCGCTGTAATACCAACTGCACTGGCTGCTTCAATAAAGAATCTTGTTTATATACTTCTGCATAAGCAACAGTCTATTAGGTAGACGTATGAGAGAAGACTTTCATAGTGGGGACTGTCTCCACAGTCGCTGTGACTGGAGGTGCTGACACCACGAAAAGAACCGGAAGGATCACCAAAAGCCTGTCCGGTTTCCCCTTACCATTGCAGACCCTCAGCATCTCCTGGACCTTCACAGGTAACAAGCACCACACTGACCTGTAGCCAGAGTAAATCTCCCAAAGACGGGGGGGGGGGGGAGGGAGGAAGCAGTGCCACACTTACATAAATCACAGATGCACTAGTTCTATAGAATTTGTCATCATCAATACATTCCCATTTGTAAACAAACTGAACTGACAGTGGTATGATAAATACGTTTAAAACTATCTGATTTGTGCCTTTAACCAGAACAATTAGACTAAATAATCAAACAATATATAGACTTTTATCTGTGATTTGTTCTTACACTTTGAAACCTAAAATAGTTTGAATCCATTGTCTCTCTTTACATTTTTTCATATGTTGTACCTATTACTGATTCGGTGTATTGCTTTGACAATGAGAGGGTGTAAATACATCTAATTGGTAATATTGATTGCTTCACCAGTGATATGGCAAACACTTCCTCTTCTTCCCATTCAGAGTCTCAATTACTAAGGAGAACAAGTACAATTTTTAGACTTGTGATTTAAGCTATTATTAAATCACATTTTTAGGCTTATAAATTACTATAGTTTAAAGTTGACAGTACACTTAAAGAAGACTTGTGAAGTTTCAAAAGCTCTACACACTATATTTCATTTATGAAGAACACATTTTGGTCCCTATTAAAGAACATTACTGTCACGGGAAACCAGACAGTTTACACCTTTTTACCAGGATCAGTCATTGAGCAAAACAAGATAATGAAATAAATGGTAATTTATTCACATAAATTCGCTTACACACAGTGGAACACCAAATACAGATGAAAAACACACTTGCTCGAGGGTATGGGGGTTGGAAACTAGACTCTCCTAGGTGCAGGGAACTCTAAATAAGAGATTTAACTGACTGGGACTTATCCTGGAATCTCCTGGTTCCCAAATCGGCGTGAAGTTTCCCATGACACCGCTCCCTTCTCTTCTGAGAACTTGGACTTTTCTTGACCGCGAGCTACCACCAATTCTCTGGACCCGAAACGGCATCAAATCCCAGCCGCGACCGCTACATTCGATTTGGGGAACTTGGGCACTAAAAACGGGACTTAGAATCTGGCAGGCAGGCTTTTCTGGCTTGAAATCGAAGCCAGTTGCTCTGCTGTTCGCACAAGAGCAGCTTCGAAAAAGCCCGCCTGCACTTCTACATATAGAAATCTCAAATCTGATTGGCTCCAACTTTTCTTATAGTAATCTGAGTTTCATTCATGAAACTCAGCAACCAATCATCGCATGGGAACTTTCTCAGTAGCCAATTAGAGCCAAGCCAGTCTGAAAAGTTGGGTCAGCGGGAAATCTCAAATTGCCAAGTGACATGCGCAGGTTTGCCACCTCCTTCCCTGGCTATCTCATGCCACCCGCTGGATCAGGCTCCACTAGGTCTGGCAGAACAACTGGCAACCCGGCTGACTGCCATTGTCCTCCGGACTTGGGTACGTGAGCCCTTCCCTGCCACCCAAATGGCTTTCACACCTCCTACATCCTCTGGCTACTTTGAACTCTGATGTCCTGCAGACTTACTGGCACCTATGGGTGGCCCTGATAGTTTGTGTGGGCATCGGTTTAAAAAGTTTCAGCACATTATAGTACACAACAGTGCATTTCAATGTATTAATAAACTATACTTTAATACATCCCTAAGCCCTGGGTATGGGGAATAGAATTGAAAAGTGTACTTTTATTTCTATCAGCCTGTATTCCCCACACACTGTCTGTTAGACTTAGACTGGACTCTGAGAGTCCCCTCACAACCTTATCTACGATTGGAGCACCCACAAACCCAATGCAGGTTCTGGGCTACCTGGGCATTAACTGGGGCACCCCCTTTAACCTAGGGATCACCTCAGTTACAGGGACACTTTTCATCCCTGTGCCTCATATTCCTTTCTGGGTTATGCTTAAGCAGGGAACCCTAATGGTGAGTCTCGCAAGCATTCTCAAGGAGAGATATTGCCAGGACAATGTGCCTACATGTATCCAAGAATAGGCGTATCCAAGAATAAGCATGATTCCCGGGTACATTTTTAGGGGAACCGACAACTCTGGACCCCAATTACCTACAGTAGGCACATTCTGACAACAATTCCTCAGCAAAACCCCCCTTGAAACTCATGCCCTAGCAATCCCTGCTTGCTGACATGCCAGGAAAGATACAAACACAAATATTTTTTTATTACATTCAGTATGTAAAAACAGTACACTGTTACTGGGTCCAAGGGCTGACTCTCTTGAACTCTTATATACGGATCAGGGGTATTTGAGAGCCTGGTTACCCCCTACCATCACATTTACAATCTACAACAAATCAGATTAATGTTTAAAAGGGTCACTTGCTTTTAACCTATCAAACATAAGACTGCTGTTGCTACGTTTTCTGTATTGAGAGTTTGTTTTCAATCAATTTCTTGTTTAAAAAGATATGAGTTGTTATTTTACATGATTTCTTTAGAATTTATGTTTTGGTACTTACAATATGTATTCAGCTATTTAAAACTGCTGCTATAGTTAGTAAATAAAAAGCTAAATACTGAACTGGGTTTTTTAATTTATCTACAAAAAGATCTGTGTCTTATTGTACATTAAAGCTCCATCATGTGGACATTCCAGGAAGGGCATTCTGAGGATCAAATAATTTTCATTATTTAAATAAAAAGCAAAAGAAAAATGAGGATTAACTTAGTTAATCTAGAAAATAGTACAAATGTGTGCTCTTTCTTAATTCAAAATGGATATAGCTAGCTATTCTTTCGAAATACTAATAGGATTCAAGCCACTTTGTAAATACAGTTCCAAGAAAGGTAAAGTTTTCCTTCTACTAATCTCTATAACAACTGCAGTGTTTGCTGGTGTTTAGGGGTCGCCTGTTTGTGATAATCATCATTGTCTATAGCTCGTCAGAGCATTTATCTAGTGACATAGAACACATTTTGTGCCAAGCATTACCATTTTATTGTTAATATAATACAATATTATCATTTTTAGAATTCATAAAATCAGAATAATGGTTTACTTATAAGAAGTTATCTCCTTAGGTCACGGTGTATTATCCTAAGTTAGGAAAGAACGTCCTTTATAAATGAATTTATTTCATACATGTTATGTTCTTTAGGTGCCTGATTGCATGAAAAGCAGAAGTTAAAAAAAAAAAAAAACTCGTAAGGGCAAGATTCACTCAAGGTCGATATAGCTGCATTAACATTTGACAGTAGTAAAAATGGGATTGCAGCAAAATATTTGATAATTACTGCTGTATTCACTAAGAATGATTTACTCATAAATGGGCAGCAATATTAATGTCATTTGGAAATAGCGCTAGCCATTTAGTCATATTCTACAACTACAATGTTATTATATGTATTTTGACACCTGTTGTGGGCTCGTCTTATCTTACTTATGTATAGACTGGCTATTATAAACATAGGAGAGATAGGTCTAATACAAGCCTGCATAAGGTGATAACAAGTCTGTGACCAGATATTAGAGTTTAGTGAATATGATATGTATAAGTATTGATATTATTTACTCTTGGCATATAGCGCATTCAAAATATCGCCTAAGTAGAGAAAACATTATCACTGCTTTACCGCTCACAATATGGTTTTAGTGATTTCGCTGATAAATAGGAGAGGGTCACCTATGCCTCATCGTTTGATAATATTTGTATTGATTGGTGTGAGAGAGAAGTGGTTTTCAGGATATTTGGAATTTACTGGTTCGGTTCTGTTGTTGTGAGAGATGCGCAAATTGTTTGGCAGATTTGGATCTGCAGCGGATCGGCCGGTTACTTTGGTCTACAGATTTCAGCGGATCAATCTCAAAAAGGGCGATTCATGTTTTGCTGATTTTTTATTATTATTGCCAATACACTCTGTGGATTCCATAACCCGTGGACAGATTTGAAGAACCCAATACGCAAATTTAACAATTCGTTGGCAGATTCTTATCAAACCAATGCAGTTTTTTTATGAATCCACACGGATTAAAACTGACCAAATCCGTTTGTGGATTTAACACCGTGAAATAGATTTTTGGGGGGAATTCCAGGACAAGGATTTGGCCATCTCTAATTATGGTTGAGATACATTGATGATAGGTTGATTCTATGGGGTGATACGGAGGATAGATTTTCATCAGTGCTCTTACAGTAACCGTTATCTTTTGGATATTATAGTACAGAAGAATGCAGATAGTACGCTGTCTTCTAATTTATACCATAAACCCACTGCTACCAATAAAACCTTACATGCATCAAGTTTACATCCAAAAAAACACATATGGAGTATACCTATGGAGTATACATATGGAGTTCTTCTGACTCAGGGGAAACTGAAGTGAAATTTGTGAGTTTTAAATGAGATCTGGGTAGCTGAGTAGTAGGCTCAGAGACAGAGGTTACAGTTGGAAAGATATACATTTGGGGTTTGATAGAGCCCTTAAATCAGATAGGAAAAATCTGTTAGTTGGGAAACGTTCAAAACAAGCTTCTGCTGCAAATACGATAACATTTATTGCAAATTCCATTGGTCTGGAATCAAACCAATTAGGCTCAATATTGCAAAAAACATTGACACGTTTTGTGTTTGAACCCTGAACTCAGGGCCGCTAACAGAAATCATGGGGCCCAGGGCAAATGAAAGGAGCAGCTCCCCATCCCCCCCCACCAACCCATAGTGCACCTAGCACGAAAAAAAAAAATTGGCACGCAACTTTTACATGCAATCTGTTTATTTTAAAATGTTCAACAAAAGACAAAGATACTCAATGCTACATTCAATGTGACATAAGGCCTGGGGGGATTCAGAATGGGACTGGGGGGGGGGTTAAATACGGGACCGGGGGTTTAATAAGGTCCTGGGGGTGTTAAATATGGGCCTGGGGGTTAAATATGGGCCTGGGGGATTAAATATGGGCTCACCTGTAATGACAGGCTCACATAGATGTTGGGAGTGTAAAGCATGCCTCTTTATGCCATCAACTAACACTAAAGAGTCTAAAACTTGGCCCTACTGTATGGGATTATATAACTGTAAGACAAAAGTAGTGATCTATTGCTTGACTGTGCCTGTGGTTTTAAATGTTGGGATGACAACACGTGAACTCAGCAGAACACTATTGCAACATTTAACAACAACATTAATGCACCTGGAAGCATTCATTTGCTGAACAAGACATTTTTCTATAGCACATACAGCCTCGCAAAGGGGGCTGACATGTATTGGGTTTGATCAAATCAATTTGGGTATACCAGGAGGGAATTATGAAAAGGCATTGTTGAAAAGAGAAAGTGGGTGGATTTTTTACATTTGATACCATTCAACCTGTGGTTTAAATGAAGAACAGAATTATTCTATGTTTATATTATTAATCTCTGGTTGGAGTGATTTTAATGTGTGCTTTCTCTTTTTTTTCTGATTTTATGTTTCAATGAGATACTAGTGATGCCATATGTGCCTGTTATAAAAAGGAGAAGCATAGCCTTGATAGACCTACCCTTGTGAAGCTATGTAAATGCGCATTGGGGCATTGACACATGGGACAAAGAGGGAGTGAGTTGCAGCACAGACTTCGTTGTGCCCTAGAGAAAATATCTTTAACGTTTTGTGAAGATGGAGTGAGCCAAGGTATAGCACATTCATTTGTTTGCCAGAGAGAGTACTTTTCAAGTTTGCTTATGGCATCAGGACTATTGTAAGTTTTTACAGCCGCCAACAACACCATTGTGAATACAATATGGAGACTTATAATATCATTAAAATGTAACGCACCATATTTGGTCCATTGTTTATTCAAGACAAGCTTTTTTGAACATGTATAATATTGAGAATAAGAGGATTTTGTGTATATGTGACTCTTTTTCCTTAATTATTTTTTCCTGACTAGATTGTGGATATATAAAATCGAATTATTTAAGCTGTCAATTTTTGTGCCAGGTATAGGTTATTCCACTTTTAGATTTTTGTTGTGAATATTATATCCACTGAGAGAAAATGACGCTGATGGGTGTATTGTATTGTACACTACCGACACACTTAATCACACTGCGGCCAGATCCGCAAGCCGGGAGATTTCCCGGCTTGCTAGTGGCCGCCCCTCGGGGGCCCCTCCCCGAGGGAGCCCTGGTGTCCCGCGATCGCGGGACAGCGGCAGGGGGTTCCGGGGGACCCGGCGGACCCGGCAGCGGTAGGGAGAGCGCCCCGATCGGAGGGCGCTCTTCCGCTGCTTCGGCGCGCGCCCGTCACTCTCGGGCGCGCGCCAGGCTACTGCTGCGGCCAAGAACGGGCAAATGCTCGAATAAACTTGGCCGCAGCAGTATGTCTTTATTTATATAGCGCCATTAATGTACATAGCGCTTCAAAGTAGTAATACACGTGGTAATCAAATAAATAACAGATAATATAAATAACAGAGCATGGGAATAAGTGCTTCAGACATAAAAGTTACATTAAGGAAGATGAGTCCCTGCTCAGAGGAGCTTACAGTCTAATTGGTAGGTAGAGAGAACATACAGACAGTAGGAGGGAGTTCTGGTAAGTGCGTCTGCAGGGGCTAAGCTTTATATCATGTGTCCAGTATTATCCACAGTGCTATTCATATGCTTGTTTAAACAAGTGTGTCTTAAGGTGGGTCTTAAAGATGGATGGAGTGGGTGCTAGTCCGGTATTGAGGGGAAGGGCATTCCAGAGTTGCAGGGCAGTCAGGGAAAAATGTTTAAGACGGGAGAAGGCTTTAGATACAAAGGGGTTTAAAGAAGACATTCATGAGAAGAAAGCAAGAGTCGGGATGGTGCATAACGAGAAATTAGGGCTGAGATGTAAGGCGGGGCAGAAGAGTGTAAAGCTTTAAAAGTGAGGAGGAGAATCTAGTGTGAGATGTGGGATTTGATAGGTAGCCAGGAGAGTGATTTCAGCATGGGAGACGCAGAGACAGATTTAGGAAAGAGTAGAGTAATTCTGTCACCAACGTTTAGGATAGATTGTAGTGGAGACAGGTGAGAGGCAGGAAGGCGGACAGCAGGAGGTCACAGTAATCAAAGCCTATCTTAGTGATATTGCGGAGGAAAAAGCAACAGGTTTTAGAAACGTTTTGAATGTGACAGGAGAATGTGAGAGAGGAGTCCAGTGTGACCCCTAAGCAGCGTGCTTCGGCTACTGGGTGAATGATCTTACTTCCAACAGTAAAATGGAAGGAGGTAGTAGGGCCAGATTTGGGAGGAAGTATGAGGAGTTCTGTTTTTGCCATGTTGAGTTTAAGGCGGTGGAGATCTATCCAGGATGCTATAGCAGAGAGACATTCAGAAACTTTGTTTTATACAGCAGGTGTAAGGTCGGGTGTTGAAAAGTACATTTGTGTGTCGTCAGCGTAGAGGTGATATTTAAACCCAAAAGATGTTATTAGGTCACCTAGAGAGAGTGTACAGAGAAAATGAAGAGGTCCCAGGACAGAGCCCTGGGTACCCCCAAAGAGAGATCAATAGAGGAGGAGGTGGTGTTAGCAGAAGAGACACTGAAAGTATGATGGGTATGGTAAGAGGAGATCCAGGATAGAGCTTTGTTCTGAATACCAAGACTATGGAGAATGTGAAGGAGAAAAGGGTGGTCCACTGTGTCAAATGCTACGGAGAGGTCGAGTAATATGAGCAGAGTTTAATGACCTCTGTCTTTGGCAGCATGGAGGTCATCAGTTATTTTAGTGAGGGCTGTTTCCGTGGAGTAAGCAGTGTGGAAGCCAGATTGTAGAGGGTCTAGGAGAGAATAGGTGTTGAGAAAATGAGCAAGCGAGAGAATACAAGACGTTCAAGGCGTTTAGAGGCAAAAGGCAGGAGGGAGACAGTTAGAAGGACAGGTAGGGTCAAGCTTGCTGTTTTTGAGTAATGGTATAACTGTTACATGTTTGAAGGAGGAGTGAAAGGTACCAGAGTAGAGGGAGGAGTTAAAAATGTGTGTGAGCGTAGGGATTATAGTAGGACCAAGAGGTTTTAGGAGATGGAGGGAATGGGGTCAAGAGGGCAAGTGGTAGAGGGTGAAGAGGAGATCAACAGTGACACATTCTCCTCTGAGACAGTGGACAAAGAGTCAAGGAAGGAGGGAGGAGAGTTAGGAAGAGGTGTAGGATGGGAGGAAGAAACAGTGGAGATGTTCAGATGTATGGATTCCACCTTTTCCTTAAAATAGTCAGAAAAGTCCTGAGCGGAGATGGAGGAAGAAGAGACAGCTATGGGTGCTTTGAGTAGAGCGTCAAAGACAGAGAAGAGTTGGCATGGGTTAGACTTGTGCGTGTTGATTAGTGAAGAAAAGTAGGCTTGTTTAGCTTGCGAGAGGGCAGAGTTGAGAAAGGATAGCATAAATTTGTAGTGAAGGAAGTCTGCGAGAGTATGAGATTTCCTCGAGAGGCGTTCAGAGGAACGAGTGGAGGAACGTAGCATGTGCGTGTGGGAATTTAGCCAGGGTCTGGGGTTAGAAGGGCGAGGACGGCAAAGAGAAAGAGGGACATGTAGATCAAGAGAGGAGGATAAGGCAGAGTTGTAGTTCCTGACCAGGTTATCAGGGTCGGTCGCAGAGCTGGGAGAGGAGAGGGAGGAGTGTAAAGTGGACTCAAAGACAGGTATGTGAATAGAGCGCAAGTTTCTGCAGAACCGAGGGGGTAGATGGAGTTGGAGAAGGGGAGAAGCGAGATAGAGAAAATAAGATGAGGTGTTGGTCAGAGAGAGGAAAGGGGGAAATGGAGAAATCGGAGAGAGAGAAGTTTTTAGTGAAAACCAGATTGAGGTAGTGGCCATCCTTGTGGGTACTGGCAGCAGTCCACTGTTGAAGGCCAAAAGAAGAGGTTAGAGAGAGAAAGCGGGAAGTCCAAGGGAGGAAGGTGGCCGATAGATGACTGCCATGTGGACAGGGAGAGGAGAGAAGATCTGGACAGTGTGAGCCTCAAAGGAGGGAAAAGCAAGAGAGGGAGGAATAGGAAGGGTTCGGTAACAGCAGAGAGAGGAGAGCAGGACCCCCACACCTCCAACCCTGCCATCAGGGTACAGAATTTGGGGGAAAGAAAGGCCACCATAAGAGAGGGCAGCTTCCAGACTTAGTGAGCCAGGTCTCAGTTATAGTAAATAGGAGCAGAGGGTGAGAGAGAAAGAAGTCATGCACAGAGAGGAACTTGTTAGAAAGGGAGCGTGCATTCCAAAGAGCACAGGGGAAATGGAGAGAAGAGGGAGGGTGGCAGGGGATGGATAGAGGTTGGAGAGGTTGACACCAGGAGTAGAGGTTGCATTTGGCAGGTGAGGATGAGAGCATGTAGGAATAAGGCAGGGACCAGGATTGGGAGAGATATCCCCAGAAGCAAGGAGGAGAAGCATGGATAAAAAGAGAATGTGTGAGGATGATTTGTAGGGGTGTGATTTAGCAATATAGCTATACAGTGTCAGAGGGCGCAGGTAAGAAATGAGTACATGTGTACTGAGAAGTGGTGAAGAAAGGAGAGATGGAGAGATGGAGTTAGATACATAATGAGCCTGGTAGATGGAACTGTATAATTTGAGAAGAAGTGAAGCCACAGCAAAAATAAATGGTAAAGGCAACATCACAGCAATAGTAAAGTTCTGGGAAGTGCAGTTTAGGATAGATACTATCCTCTTTTCCAGCGTTGTTCAAATACAGGAATCAGGGCAAATAGGTGTTGTCCACTTCTTCACTTCTTTTGAACTTCCTTTTAAACTTCAGTTGTCCTGTCCTGCCACTTACAATGTGCCACTTGGACATGTGCTACAGCTGGGTGTGCTTACTGTATACTTGTAATTAGTCATGTTAATGCTATTAGCATTTATCTTCCTGATTTTAGATCCACTCCATTCTGTAGTATGTTATTAGGGTTTGTTTCACCTTCTTTGCTGCTATCCCCCAGGATATAAATACAATATAGCTCTCATGGACCCCTAGGGTGTAGTGAGGGCTGGCTACATGTCTTTTGGTGGTGCGCACCTGTGAGGAACAGGAGGGCCTGAGTCTCCCACAATGGTATAGGGGATAACAGGGACAGGCTTCTGGGGTATATGCTTCCATCTTCTTAGCAGTAACGGTGCAGCGCCTCCATCTCTGGCGAGCCCTATAGGGTAGGGTGAAATCCTCCCAGAGAAGCAGAGATTTCAGTCTCACTCACAAGTCTTTGATAAAAGCAGCAATGTCTCTTTATTCTCTCTGTAGCAGCACACAGCAGCAGTTCATACATAGCAGCAGTTCATGCACAGTGTACAGGGTTTTGTCCTCCTCTCCTTCTCCTCCAGGCTGTACCCCTGCAGGATGGGCTGTATGGGGCTCTCAGTTTTCCCTGCCACCACCCCAAGTCGCAGGCACTCAGGGTGGGGCTAGCTCTTCCCTCACCCCCTAAGCAGGGTAAGGGGCACTGGTCCACCTATTGCTAACTAGGCCCTACTGCTCAGGAACCTAGCTAACTCACTCTCTGACTGTCCAGTCAGGCACTCCAACACTTTCTGCTCCAAGGACAGAACTTCTTGTGACTTACAGGAACCGGCAGGACTAAGTTTAGTCAGCCCCACCCCTCATGATGTCAGCAGGCCGTCCCTGTGTCTCATGCCTTCCACACAGAGCCAGGGGCCTACCTCCACCAATCACGGCAGGGCTTGAAGCGGGGGAAACCCATGATAACTACTGGCGGCCTGCCCTTAGAAGGACTTACACCAGTAGGAGAAAGATATATAGCCCCCATTTCTTACCGGGGCTGCACTCTCCCTCAGGTGGAATCCAATGGTTCCCACTTGGACCTAACTTTAGCAGCACCATCCTGCAGATGAACATCTGGGAAACAAACACATTGCAGGTTAGGATATGTATGTATGTATGTATGTATGTCTTTATTTGTATAGCGCCATAAAATGTACATAGCGCTTTACAGTAGTAATACATGTCATATAAATAACAAATATAAATAACACATCATGGGAATAAGTGCTTCAGACATACTGTAAAAGTAACATTAAGGAAGGAGTCCCTGCTCCGAGGAGCTTACAATCTAATTGGTAGGTAGGGAGAACGTACAGAGACAGTAGGAGGGAATACTAGTAAGTGCGTCTGCAGGAGGCCAAGCTTTGTGTCATGTGTCCATGATTATCCAGTGCTACTCATATGCTTCTTTAAGCAGATGTGTCTTAAGGTGGGTCTTAAAGGTGGATAGCGAGGGGTCTAGTCGGGTATTGAGGGGAAGAGCATTCCAGAGGTGTGGGGCAGAAAGTGAGAAAGGTTTAAGGCGGGAGAGAGCTTTAGATACAAAGGGGGTAGAAAGAAGACATCCTTGAGAAGAACGCAAGAGTCGTGATTGTGCATAGCGAGAAATTAGGGCTGAGATGTAATGAGGGGCAGAAGAATGTAAAGCTTTAAAAGTGAGCAGTAGAATTGCATCAAACCATCCACCATATGGCGTAAATAACAGCACACGGTTACTCCCAACGGGGAGAACCAACTAGTAATAATGTCTTGGGTCAGGCTTTCGTACCTCCCGCCCATTATGAACAGTTACAGTGATATAGTATGGCTGTACCGACCCAGACTCTGGCCGATATACCACAATGTGCATGTATATGCACCTCCCCGCACTCCAGGCCCGGACTACATCACTTATCTTGTCCTCATTGTGGTAGCCTGCCTTCCCGAACCTCGTTCGCAAGTACTCCATCACTGCCTCCCTGAGCCAGCTATCTCTGTGCTCCTCTATTTCACTCATTATGGGCTCAGGCACATAGGGGAACTCGTATCCGTGTGAATGCCTATACCTAGCCACTATGGCCCTGTCTGCTCGGCTCAACTTTGTAAGTTTCCGGTTACCTGCCCTGCTTGGCAGTACCCAAAACTCAGGTTCCTCTGAGGCAATATCATCGTACAATATGGCAGCCCCCTTGGGAAGGATGTTCTTCTGCTCTATCTCCTGGTATCTGTGCTCCAACTCATCCGCCACCTCCTGGGGAGTAAAGGCACCTACCGCCCACCAATGGTCAACTATGTTGTTCCTAATTAACAGGAACCTCGTACGGCCCATTCCCTTGTGGTAGCCTGTTAACAGGGGTGCCCACCACTTGTCACGGTGCTTGTACTCTGACACTGCACTGGATGTACCTGTCTCTGACTCTGTCTGTGATGACATACCGGACGTGACCGCCTCAGTAGAGTGCGAGCCTCTGCGTCTAACTATTGTATCGGTGTAGATGGTGGGGTTCATTTTGTGGACCACTTTGCTTACAGGCCTTGCCTCCGCAGTAGTGTGGGACCCTCTGGCCCTCCCTCTAAACACAGGAGAAAATGATAAAGGGTTAGACACACGAATCACATTGTCATAGGGTACCTTCCCATCAGATCCCTCGTCACTCAATTCCCAATCCCTCCAATCTTTGGAATATTTGGGGTTCTTGCTTAACTTAACCCTGCTAGGTCCCGGTGTCATGACTCGTGACGGGGCAGGGGCAGTGGCCGGGGCAATGGCACTAGGGGTTGGGATTGGGGCATCGGCAATATCCGTATCAATGTCCAGCAAGCGGGTAATGCCGCGACCGATAGGCACCTTCCTGCTTGCCCACTCCGGCGTGCTTCGTGCTCCTCGGTGAACGCCATGGCGGTCAAGTGTGGCAAGTGCAGCTGCCATGGCTGCTCAGTCCTCCATGCCAGCCGGAACCGGAAGTGTTGTCATCGTTGCCGCCCGCGGAATCTCCATCCGCTCTGTGGTCTCGCACCGGAAGTGTGTCGAGTGGTGGATCATCCGGTCCGCGGACGGGCAGGTAGGCAGCAAGCCTTTCTCTCTCGCCCTCTGCAGGTTCTGTCTTCGTCTGGTGGGAGTAAGGGGGTGGTGGAGTCTCCTTACCGCTCCGCTGCCGGCTGATGACCTCTGGTTCCTCCGGAGCCGTCTCGGATCCCGTCTCCGCCGAACTGGGAGTCACCACGGCCATGGGACTTCTACGGGCCTCAGGCCACACCAGCGCTTGCCGTCGATGGGTGTCCGGACTTGTCTGCTCCCTCTCTCCGGTAAGTGGACCGCCATCATTATTACAGCTGGTATGGTTCGTTTGTAGGCGCTTTGCCACTGATGAAACGCCATCTTCTTCCTCCGAAGACGACTTGATCGGATCCTCCGCTAGGGAGTCACCTGGGTCTTTTGCGGCACCGCCAGTGGATAGTGGTACGAAACGGTCCCGCTCCCGTACCTCTACTGCGGTCGCATTCTTCTCTGCCGGAACATCGCTCGACTCTGTAGTTGGCTAGGCCTTGGTTCCCACCTCAGCGGTGATGCAGGGAACTAGGGCAGCCTCGTCCGCTGTCTCCGCCACCTCCGTTAGGGTTCCCGGAGAGGCACCCTGAGTGGTCTTTATCATGGGCCGTGGTTCGTTAGGCCATAGGTAGAACGTGCCACATTGAGGGCAACGTGCTTTGGTGCTTTGTACCGGTTCGGGTGTCCTGCAGTGTATGCACAGGCACCGGAGGTATTCTTGGCCATCGATCTCCACCACCACGAAGCCTCCTGGGAGCTGGAAGATTGTCATGCTTAGCTCTGACATTATTTGCTCAGGGGTGGAACAGTTCAATGTTTCAGCTCCTCTCTCTGTGAATGTCAGACAAAAGTGAAGTTCCTCGCTCTCACTTCCTGTCCCTCCCTTCTCCGGAGTGGATGCTTCTGATTGGCTCTCCTTTTGCCCCCTCCCTCTGGTGGAAACAAGAGATGGGGAACTCCTTCGCTCAGTGTGATGTGATGTTGTCTGTCGGCCAGTCACAGCAGAGGTGGGTGGGCTTTCGCGCTGCTCCGCTCCTCTTGCAGGGGATCTGGGTTTGGCGCCAAACCCCTGCACATCTCCCGCCACATTTCTCTAACAGTCTCTTTGCATGCTTCACGTGCACGATCCAGGATTGGCGGGAGTTGCCATTTTGGTTCGGCTGCTAACTGCTGGGCCGTGGATGGTGCTGCTGTTGCCATTTTTACCTCTTTCTTGCTCCGCGGAGCACATGTATTGATGGCCGCCATCTTGGATGAGCCCTCCAAATGTATGAGTTCACTATTCTCAGTATCTAGTGCATAACTCGTTCCTAGACACTGACTGCTCTCAGACTGCTCACTGAATGCTCTCTGCATGCTCTCTCGGATTTGCTTTGCCCACTGATATGATGTGGCATACCCCAGGCTAGGCAGAACTCTTTCTCTGTGCACCGCACTCGCTGACGGTTCCTGCAAGTACTCTGTGGTGTGTTTTATGTGGGTGCTGGCTAGTGTACCGGGCATCTCCCTAAGTACGGGCGTCTCCTACTTTTGGCCACTCATAGTGCGGGCCCTGGGCCTGGTCCATGGACAAGTTAACAGGCTAACCCCTCCAGTTGCCTCACACTATCTGCCTCAAGGGACTAGGACAGCTATAGCTCCACACCCATCTTACATCACCCTCTTAGGGCACCCAGGGCATACTGTGTGAGAGTCCACACTCCCCTGACTACCCCTGGTATACATAAATGCCATAATCTCTACAGTGCTTGCATGGAAGGTGCACTTAGCTCTTCCAGCTCTGCTTTGCTGAAATCTTGTCCTTTTCTGGATCTCAGCAGCACCTCCAAATGTAACCCATGTTCCCCCCCCCCAGGTCGCAGACTGGACCCCTATGGTGTAGTGAAGCCTGGCTACATGTCTTTTGGTGGTGCGTACCTGTGAGGAACAGGAGGGCCTGAGTCTCCTGCGATGGTATAGGGGATAACAGAGACAGGCTTCTGGGGTATATGCTTTAATATTCTTAGCAGTAATGGTGCAGCGCCTCCATCTCTGGCGAGCCCTATAGGGGTAGGGTGAAATCCTCCCAGAGAAGCCCTGATCTCAGGGCGAGAGATTTCAGTCTCACGCACAAGTCTTTGATAAAATCAGCAATGTCTCTTTATTCTCTCTGTAGCAGCACACAGCAGCAGTTCATACACAGCAGCAGTTCATGTACAGTGTACAGGGTCTTGTCCTCCTCTCCTTCTCCCCCAGGCTGTACCCCTGCAGGATGGGTTGTATGGGGCTCTCAGTTGTTCCCTGCCACCACCCCAAGTTGCAGGCACTCAGGGTGGGGCTAGATCTTCCCTCACCCCCTAAGCAGGGTGAGGGGCACTGGTCCACCTATTGCTAACTAGGCCCTACTGCTCAGGAACCTAGCTAACTCACTCTCTAACTGCCCAGTCAGACACTCCAACACTTTCTGCTCCCAGGACAGAACTGCTTGTCACTTACAGGAACCGGCAGGACTAAGTTTAGTCAGCCCCACCCCTCATGATGTCAGCAGGTCCTCCCCTGTGTCTCATGCCTTCCACACAGAGTCAGGGGCCTACCTCCACCAATCACGACAGGGCTTGAAGCGGGGTAAACCCATGATAACTACTGGCGGCTTGCCCTTAGCAGGACTTACACCAGTAGGAGAAAGATATATAACCCACATTTCTTACCGGGGCTACATACATATATATATATATATATATATATATATATATATATATATATATATATATATATATATATATATATATATATATATATATATATATATATATATATATAATATATATATATATATATATATATATATTTATATATATATATATATATATATATATATATTATAATTCTTTTGTTGAAATATAATATTTTTAAGGAATTTTCTACGTCTGTATAATTAATAAAATTACCATATTAACAGAAAACTAGTAATGCTTAAATAATGCAGAAAACCACAAAAATAAATAAAAAGCCTATCACTTTGTAAGGGCTAACTCAATTTCTGAGTCCCTATCTTCAGGGCTAGGAGGATAGGCCTCTTACAAACCTATAACCCCAAAGTCTTAAGAGGTAACTGTAAGCAGTGGCTCTTTGTGTCAGGCTCTGAGTCTTGGCTGGTGACCAGTGAGGAACCAGCCTCTGGTCAGTTCTCGGGTTTGCTGCACCCTGGAATGAAGGTCTGAACCCTGGTGTCTTGCTGGCAGCATACCGTCCTTCTGTGAACTCAAGAGTCTCCCTGTGGGTTCCCAGCAGAAGGCTTTTCTAGCTGTCTGATTAGCCAGGTGGAGACCGGTTAATTATCTAGCCGCAATTAACCAGCTCCCTTCTGGATTCCTCAGACCACCGCAGGCTTGTATTGAAGACTCATTTAGACAAGGGTTAAGTCCCTGTTACAAAAGTCACTTTTAACTTTCTCCAGGTCTGCAGAATTGGAATGTTTTCTGGTACTGGAGCTAGTCATATTTCCCCTTAATGTATTTTAACAAATTGTGTGTGTGGCCTACAATAAGTAGAAGAATGGAGCTAAGTGAATGAATAGGGTGCTTGGATCAGCTTAGAAAACAAGGGAATACACTTTGGCTTGAGGAAAGTATGGGTAGAGCCTGAAAAGGAGGATCATCCTGGATGAGATGTTGTAGAATGGAGGATGGGTAAGTTGTTGTATCCTGAGAGAGAGAAAATGTAGTTGAGGCCAGTACGTAAAGCGATTTGGGGAGTGACCTATGACTTCCCCCACAATCACAGGCTATGGCCTTATCATTATACTGCCATCATTAGTCAAGCAATACTTTAAATGGAACTGCATTGGAATGAAATAGTGAAGCATTTAAAGTGAGCTTTCAAGTGAGAAGACATAGTTAGACTATAGTTTGCCTAGAGGTGACTGGGGACTACATCCTACTGCACATGGCAACAAATGGTGAGCTATTCTGATCACACTATGATTCCTGCTGTTTAGTCTGTGCACACACACACTTAGATCAAAACATCTCCATACAGCATTACCTACCTCTGGCATAATGAACCTGCTTTTTACCACCACTTTGTTCTATCTCATGGCCTCATTGAAATGTTATTCTCTCTATCCACTACAAACGCCTCCCTCCTGGCCCACGCCCATCACCATACATCCTGGATTACTCAAAAGCCTCGCACTATCTACTGAATGTTGGTGGAGAACCCTGAAAACCAGCACACCAACCACCGCACACTCAAATGGCAAACATCATAAAGTAATAACTTGCAAGCAACTACTTAAATTTCTACTCATACTATTACTCTCTTTAGCAGGTGATATTGAATCTAACACAGGCCCTCCCACTTCAACTCTGTCCCATACCCCAGAGAATACCCCCTTCAAATTCCAAAAAGGGCTATCTGTCGCCCATATAAATATCCGGAGTCTGCTGCCCAAACTGGACAAACTAAGGGCATGGTGCCTTATCCATAAACCCAAAGCCATCGTTCTTACAGAAACATGGCTAACCCCTAAAACCCCTGATGCACATATCGCCATTCAGGGATACTCCATTTCTAGGAGAGATAGGTCAAAGAGAGGAGGAGGGGTGTTATTTTATATTGCAGACACCTTACAATTTACTCTGTTAAATTGCCCCCCAAGCCTAACCTCTTTTGAAATCCTAGTTGGCAGAATCTGCCTCCCCTTTTCTAAGCCCATCTTGCTAGCTGGCATATACCGCCCGCCTAAAGCCCCTCTACAATCTCTGACTGATATCGCCCAGTTTCTTGGCTCCATTTCCTCTCTGAATGAGAAGAGTGAGCTGCTAGTTCTTGGGGATTTCAACTTCAATTGGCTTAACCCTAAAAACCACAAAATCCACACACAAATTAAATCGCATAACCTATCGCAACTCATTTCCCAACCCACACGGACAAACCTGAAATCGCACAACCGTTCCTTGCTTGACTGGATTCTCGCCTCAAATCCCAGCAGAATCCAATCCTCTGGCATCCTTCCTGACATTTTCTGTGTACTGTGTAAGGAAAATTAAATCGCCCCAATCAAGCCTTAAATTTCTCCTCACTAGAACATTCAGAAAGTTTAACACACAACAGTTTCTGGCTGACCTTACCAACTGCCCTTGGCACAGAATTGATTTAATTCCTAACCCTGATTCTGCGCTCGACTATTTAGAATCCGAGTTCTTAAAACTCTGTGATACCCATGCTCCACTACGCAGAATAAGGGTACGGGGTGCCCACCTTCCATGGGTTACAACTGACCTTTTGCACTCTACCATTTCAGGGATGCCTTGTGGAAAAGCCACAAAGTAACTGGCACTACCAAGGATCTCAATCACTACAGATGCCTGCGGAACATGTGCACAAGGCAAACAAGGCATGCAAAAGCACAAAATTACTCTGACAATCTCCACCAGAACACATCAAACCCAGCTAACTTCTGGAAGGTTATCAACAACATATTCCAGCCTTCTAACCATCAACAGCCAAGTAACATCACTAAGGGCAATATTACTCTGACAAACCCCACCGACATTGCAAATGCATTCAATGATTACTTTGTGGGGTGTGCTACTAACTTATTAGCAAAACGCAGCCCAAACCACAAACCTGAATCTCATCCTGGGAGTAACCCTATAGCCCCACCCCCTCCCAACACTGCCCACAATTTTCAAATTGGCCCAGTATCCGAAGAGGAGATTACACAAGCGCTTCTCAAATTAAAACTAAGCAGCCAATGTGGACCTGACTTACTACAATCTAGGTTCCTAAGACTTGGTGCCCCAGCAATTGCCAAACCAATTGCTTCCATAGTCAACTCTATCCTGTCTGCAGGCCATATCCCTATAACCTGGAAAGCTGCCAGAGTTGTCTCAATCTTCAAAAGTGGGGACAAAAACACTGTCTCAAACTACAGGCCAATCTCCCTTCTCCCAATCCTATCCAAAGTTATGGAAAATGTGTCCACTCCCAATTAAGCGATTACTATAACAAGACAAATTTCCCTAGCCAATTCCAATCTGGCTTTCACCCCAAACACTCTACCGTAACTACCCTGCTAAAAGTTTGCAATGAAATCCAGTGTGGAATGGAACGGGGTCAACTCACTGGTGCAGTATTCCTAGATTTTGCAAAGGCTTTTGATACTGTTGATCATGCTATCCTGCTCAACAAACTCCAGAGTTCTGGAATAGGGAAGCATGCTTTAAACTGGTTTCAGTCCTACCTATCAGGTAGATCCCAACATGTGTCCATCTCTGGCTCTAACTTTAACCCCCTGGATATCACCTGTGGCGTCCCGCAAGGCTCTTTTCTAGGGCCTCTACTCTTCTCGGTGTTCATCAATGATCTCCCCACAGCTTGTCAGGTAGCCTCAATACACATATATGCAGATGACACACTCCTATATGCACACAGCCATAGCCTCTCTGAACTTCAACACATACTTCAGTCTGACTTTTTGAGACTAGAAAACTGGATTTCATAAACACTGAAAAGACTGTAACAATGGTATTTGGGACCAAGACTAAATTTTTAAAGCTTCCAGCGACTGAGCTCCACAATAGAACCAACACTAACACCACCCTAACTCCTGTTACTAGTTTTAAATACCTGGGCATATGGCTTGACTCCCACTTAACATTCGGGATGCACATTGATACCCTGACAACCAAGACCTTTGCCAAACTAGGGGTACTTTACAGGAAAAAATCCTCCCTAAGTCTCCTGGTCAGAAAACATATCGCACAGCAGATGCTAATGCCAATTATTGACTATGGAGACATAGTATATGGCTCGGCAACTCAATCCCACCTTAGCAAACTTGACACCCTCTACAATTCAATTTGTCGTTTTGTTCTCCAATGCAACTATAACACACATCATTGCGAAATGCTCAAAGAACTACTTTGGTCATCACTCGAGTCTAGGCGCAAAGTTCACCTTTCCTGTCTTGCCTTCATATTCTTTATGAGCAAGCTACCCACCTATCTGAACAAGCTCCTCACCCCTACCACATGCAGCACCTATCACCTGAGATCAGACTCCAAAAGACTGTTCATTATTTTACCAGGAAGTAATACATTGAGAGTTACCTCTCATTTTCAAGTATGTCCTGGGCACAGAGTTATGATGACAAATACATGTTTACTAATACAGTTACATAAATGAGCAGGGTATACATTATATACAAGACACAGTGTGCACAGTTAAAGATAATATATATTATGTGCGTATGAAACAGTTATTACAGTGTTCGACAAATACGCATAACCACAGGCCGTGGTGAGTGGATTTAGGCCGCTGGCGAGCCATGCTGTGGCTCTATGAATTCCCCTGCTCGCGCCAATTTTTAATTTTTAAAATAAATAAATAAATAATCCCCCTTCCTGATTGGGTTGACGCTGGAAAGAGGGCCAGCTGGCAGCTCTGGGTTAGCCCCTTCCCCTGATCTCCTCCCCCTCCTGCCCCTGATTTCCTCCCCCTGCTCCCGATCTCCTCCCACCACCTGCCCCCGATCCCCGCTTGCTGCCCGGGGCGAGAGGTAGGCTGAGGGGGGTCCCCGCTTGCTGCCTGGGGTGGGAGGTAGGCTGCGGGTGTCCCCGCTTGTTGCCCGGGGCGGGAGGTAGGCTGCTGCGGCAGCGGCGGTGTCCGCCTCTGGAGGGGGTGCGGCGTCAGCTAAGGAAGGGGGTGTGTGCTGCGGCGGCATCCGCTTCTGCTTCTGGGGGGGGGGCTGCGGCATCCGCCTTGCATCACACAGGCTGGTGGAAGTGCTGCCGAGGAAGACAAGTGGAGAGAGGAGAGCCCCGGGCAGGTAATTACAGCGGGGACCCCGGGGAGATCAAAACCTCAGTACCTGACTCGTGTGCAACATCCCCTGAATGTCTGTGAGTGTCTTTGAGTGTCTGTGAGTGAGTAAGTGTGTGTGAGTGTGTGTGTGAGTGTGTGTCTGTGAGTGAGTGGGTGCCTATGAGTGAGTGTGTGTGTGTCCGTAAGTGAGTGTGTGTGTCTGTGAGTGAATGTGTGTTTCTGTGAGTATGTGTGAGTCTGTGAGTGTGTGTGTGCGTGAGTGTGTTTTTGTGAGTGTGTCTGTGAGTGTGTGTGTCTGTGAGTGTGTGTGTGTCTGTGAGTGTGTGTGTGTGTGTGTGTGTGTGTCTATGAGTGTGTCTGTG